>NC_086105.1:56385998-56593051 GCF_963921235.1 Mobula hypostoma | reverse complement strand
GGCAGGATGGATTGAGAAGTTGTGGGGGAATGGCTTGACCCAAGGGGCAGGATGGATTGGGAAGTTGTGGGGGAATGGCTTGACCCAAGGAGCAGGATGGATTGGGAAGTTGTGGGGAAATGGCTTGACCCAAGGGGCAGGATGGATTGGGAAGTTGTGGGGTAATGGTTTGACCCAAGGGGCAGGATGGATTGGGAAGTTGTGGGGGAATGGCTTGACCCAAGGGGCAGGATGGATTGGGAAGTTGTGGGGGAATGGCTTGACCCAAGGGGCAGGGTGGAGTGGGAAGTTGTGGGGGAGTGGTTTGACTCAAGGGGCAGGATGGATTGGGAAGTTGTGGGGGAATGGCTTTACCCAAGGTGCAGGATGGAGTGGGAAGTTGTGGGGGAATGATTTGACTCAAGGGGCAGGATGGATTGGGAAGTTGTGGGGGAGTGGCTTGACCCAAGGGGCAGGATGGAGTGGGAAGTTGTGGGGGAATGGTTTGACTCAAGGGGCAGGATGGATTGGGAAGTTGTGGGGGAATGGCTTGACCCAAGGGGCAGGATGGATTGAGAAGTTGTGGGGGAACGGCTTGACCCAAGGGGCAGGATGGATTGAGAAGTTCTGGGGGAATGGCTTGACCCAAGGGGCAGGATGGATTGGGAAGTTGTGGGGGAATGGCTTGACCCAAGGGGCAGGATGGATTGGGAAGTTGTGGGGGAATGGCTTGACCCAAGGGGCAGGATGGATTGGGAAGTTGTGGGGGAATGGCTTGACCCAAGGGGTAGGATGGATTGGGAAGTTGTGGGGGAATGGCTTGACCCAAGGGGCAGGATGGATTGGGAAGTTGTGGGGGAATGGGTTAACCCAAGGGGCAGGATGGATTGGGAAGTTGTGGGGCAATGGTTTGACTCAAGGGGCAGGATGGATTGAGAAGTTGTGGGGGAATGGCTTGACCCAAGGGGCAGGATGGATTGGGAAGTTGTGGGGGAATGACTTGACCCAAGGGTCAGGATGGATTGGGAAGTTGTGGGGGAATGGCTTGACCCAAGGGGCAGGATGGATTGGGAAGTTGTGAGGGAATGGCTTGACCCAAGGGGCAGGATGGATTGAGAAGTTGTGGGGGAATGGCTTGACCCAAGGGGCAGGATGGATTGGGAACTTGTGGGGGAATGGCTTGACCCAAGGGGCAGGATGGATTGGGAAGTTGTGGGGGAATGGTTTGACCAAAGGAGCAGGATGGATTGGGAAGTTGTGGGGAAATGGCTTGACCCAAGGGGCAGGATGGATTGGGAAGTTGTGGGGTAATGGTTTGACCCAAGGGGCAGGATGGATTGGGAAGTTGTGGGGGAATGGCTTGACCCAAGGGGCAGGATGGATTGGGAAGTTGTGGGGGAATGGCTTGACCCAAGGGGCAGGGTGGAGTGGGAAGTTGTGGGGGAATGGTTTGACTCAAGGGGCAGGATGGATTGGGAAGTTGTGGGGGAATGGCTTTACCCAAGGGGCAGGATGGAGTGGGAAGTTGTGGGGGAATGGTTTGACTCAAGGGGCAGGATGGATTGGGAAGTTGTGGGGGAGTGGCTTGACCCAAGGGGCAGGATGGAGTGGGAAGTTGTGGGGGAATGGTTTGACTCAAGGGGCAGGATGGATTGGGAAGTTGTGGGGGAATGGCTTGACCCAAGGGGCAGGATGGAGTGGGAAGTTGTGGGGGAATGGTTTGACTCAAGGGGCAGGATGGATTGGGAAGTTGTGGGGGAATGGCTTGACCCAAGGGGCAGGATGGATTGAGAAGTTGTGGGGGAATGGCTTGACCCAAGGGGCAGGATGGATTGAGAAGTTGTGGCGGAATGGCTTGACCCAAGGGGCAGGATGGATTGGGAAGTTGTGGGGGAATGGGTTAACCCAAGGGGCAGGATGGATTGGGAAGTTGTGGGAGAATGGTTTGACCCAAGGGGCAGGATGGATTGGGAAGTTGTGGGGGAATGGCTTGACCCAAGGGGCAGGATGGATTGGGAAGTTGTAGGGGAATGGTTTGTCTCAAGGGGCAGGATGTATTGTGAAATTGTGGGGGAATGGCTTGACCCAAGGGGCAGGATGGATTGGGAAGTTGTGGGGGAATGGTTTGACCCAAGGGGCAGGATGGATTGAGAAGTTGTGGGGGAATGGCTTGACCCGAGGGGCAGGATGGATTGGGAAGTTGTGGGGGAATGGGTTAACCCAAGGGGCAGGATGGATTGGGAAGTTGTGGGAGAATGTTTTGACCCAAGGGGCAGGATGGATTGGGATGTTGTGGGGAATGGCTTGACCCAAGGGGCAGGATGGATTGGGAAGTTGTGGGGGAATGGTTTGACTCAAGGGGCAGGATGGATTGAGAAGTTGTGGGGGAATGGTTTGACTCAAGGGGTAGGATGGATTGGGAAGTTGTGGGGGAATGGCTTGACCCAAGGGGCAGGATGGATTGGGAAGTTGTGGGGGAATGGTTTGACTCAAGGGGCAGGATGGATTGAGAAGTTGTGGGGGAATGGCTTGACCCAAGGGGCAGGATGGATTGGGAAGTTGTGGGGGAATGACTTGACCCAAGGGGCAGGATGGATTGGGAAGTTGTGGGGGAATGGCTTGACCCAAGGGGCAGGATGTATTGTGAAATTGTGGGGGAATGGCTTGACCCAAGGGGCAGGATGGATTGGGAAGTTGTGGGGGAATGGTTTGACCCAAAGGGCAGGATGGATTGGGAAGTTGTGGGGGAATGGCTTGACCCAAGGGGCAGGATGGATTGGGAAGTTGTGGGGGAATGGTTTGACCCAAGGGGCAGGATGGATTTGGAAGTTGTGGGGGAATGGCTTGACCCAAGGGGCAGGATGGATTGGGAAGTTGTGGGGGAATGGCTTGACCCAAGGGGCAGGATGGATTGGGAAGTTGTGGGGGAATGGTTTGACTCAAGGGGCAGGATGGATTGGGAAGTTGTGGGGGAATGGCTTGACCCGAGGGGCAGGATGGATTGAGAAGTTGTGGGGGAATGGCTTGACCCAAGGGGCAGGATGGATTGAGAAGTTGTGGGGGAATGGCTTGACCCGAGGGGCAGGATGGATTGGGAAGTTGTGGGGGAATGGGTTAACCCAAGGGGCAGGATGGATTGGGAAGTTGTGGGAGAATGTTTTGACCCAAGGGGCAGGATGGATTGGGAAGTTGTGGGAGAATGTTTTGACCCAAGGGGCAGGATGGATTGGGATGTTGTGGGGAATGGCTTGACCCAAGGGGCAGGATGGATTGGGAAGTTGTGGGGGAATGGTTTGACTCAAGGGGCAGGATGGATTGGGAAGTTGTGGGGGAATGGTTTGACCCAAGGGGCAGGATGGATTGGGAAGTTGTGGGGGAATGGCTTGACCCAAGGGGCAGGATGGATTGGGAAGTTGTGGGGGAATGACTTGACCCAGGGGGCAGGATGGATTGGGAAGTTGTGGGGGAATGGCTTGACCCAAGGGGCAGGATGGATTGGGAAGTTGTGGGGGAATGGGTTAACCCAAGGGGCAGGATGGATTGGGAAGTTGTGGGGGTAATGGTTTGACTCAAGGGGCAGGATGGATTGAGAAGTTGTGGGGGAATGGCTTGACCCAAGGGGCAGGATGGATTTGGAAGTTGTGGGGGAATGACTTGACCCAAGGGGCAGGATGGATTGGGAAGTTGTGGGGGAATGGCTTGACCCAAGGGGCAGGATGGATTGGGAAGTTGTGGGGGAATGGCTTGACCCAAGGGGCAGGATGGATTGAGAAGTTCTGGGGGAATGGCTTGACCCAAGGGGCAGGATGGATTGGGAAGTTGTGGGGGAATGGCTTGACCCAAGGGGCAGGATGGATTGAGAAGTTCTGGGGGAATGGCTTGACCCAAGGGGCAGGATGGATTGGGAAGTTGTGGGGGAATGGCTTGACCCAAGGGGCAGGATGGATTGGGAAGTTGTGGGGGAATGGCTTGACCCAAGGGGCAGGATGGATTGGGAAGTTGTGGGGGAATGGCTTGACCCAAGGGGCAGGATGGATTGGGAAGTTGTGGGGGAATGGCTTGACCCAAGGGGCAGGATGGATTGGGAAGTTGTGGGGGAATGGGTTAACCCAAGGGGCAGGATGGATTGGGAAGTTGTGGGGCAATGGTTTGACTCAAGGGGCAGGATGGATTGAGAAGTTGTGGGGGAATGGCTTGACCCAAGGGGCAGGATGGATTGGGAAGTTGTGGGGGAATGACTTGACCCAAGGGTCAGGATGGATTGGGAAGTTGTGGGGGAATGGCTTGACACAAGGGGCAGGATGGATTGGGAAGTTGTGAGGGAATGGCTTGACCCAAGGGGCAGGATTGATTGAGAAGTTGTGGGGGAATGGCTTGACCCAAGGGGCAGGATGGATTGGGAAGTTGTGGGGGAATGGCTTGACCCAAGGGGCAGGATGGATTGGGAAGTTGTGGGGGAATGGTTTGACCAAAGGAGCAGGATGGATTGGGAAGTTGTGGGGGAATGGCTTGACCCAAGGGGCAGGATGGATTGGGAAGTTGTGGGGTAATGGTTTGACCCAAGGGGCAGGATGGATTGGGAAGTTGTGGGGGAATGGCTTGACCCAAGGGGCAGGATGGATTGGGAAGTTGTGGGGGAATGGCTTGACCCAAGGGGCAGGGTGGAGTGGGAAGTTGTGGGGGAATGGTTTGACTCAAGGGGCAGGATGGATTGGGAAGTTGTGGGGGAATGGCTTGACCCAAGGGGCAGGATGGAGTGGGAAGTTGTGGGGGAATGGTTTGACTCAAGGGGCAGGATGGATTGGGAAGTTGTGGGGGAATGGCTTGACCCAAGGGGCAGGATGGAGTGGGAAGTTGTGGGGGAATGGTTTGACTCAAGGGGCAGGATGGATTGGGAAGTTGTGGAGGAATGGCTTGACCCAAGGGGCAGGATGGAGTGGGAAGTAGTGGGGGAATGGTTTGACTCAAGGGGCAGGATGGATTGGGAAGTTGTGGGGGAATGGCTTGACCCAAGGGGCAGGATGGATTGAGAAGTTGTGGGGGAATGGCTTGACCCAAGGGGCAGGATGGATTGAGAAGTTGTGGGGGAATGGCTTGACCCAAGGGGCAGGATGGATTGGGAAGTTGTGGGGGAATGGGTTAACCCAAGGGGCAGGATGGATTGGGAAGTTGTGGGAGAATGGTTTGACCCAAGGGGCAGAATGGATTGGGAAGTTGTGGGGGAATGGCTTGACCCAAGGGGCAGGATGGATTGGGAAGTTGTGGGGGAATGGTTTGTCTCAAGGGGCAGGATGTATTGTGAAATTGTGGGGGAATGGCTTGACCCAAAGGGCAGGATGGATTGGGAAGTTGTGGGGGAATGGTTTGACCCAAGGGGCAGGATGGATTGAGAAGTTGTGGGGGAATGGCTTGACCCGAGGGGCAGGATGGATTGGGAAGTTGTGGGGGAATGGGTTAACCCAAGGGGCAGGATGGATTGGGAAGTTGTGGGAGAATGTTTTGACCCAAGGGGCAGGATGGATTGTGATGTTGTGGGGAATGGCTTGACCCAAGGGGCAGGATGGATTGGGAAGTTGTGGGGGAATGGTTTGACTCAAGGGGCAGGATGGATTGAGAAGTTGTGGGGGAATGGTTTGACTCAAGGGGCAGGATGGATTGGGAAGTTGTGGGGGAATGGCTTGACCCAAGGGGCAGGATGGATTGGGAAGTTGTGGGGGAATGGCTTGACCCAAGGGGCAGGATGGATTGGGAAGTTGTGGGGGAATGGCTTGACCCAAGGGGCAGGATGGATTGGGAAGTTGTGGGGGAATGGTTTGACTCAAGGGGCAGGATGGATTGAGAAGTTGTGGGGGAATGGCTTGACCCAAAGGGCAGGATGGATTTGGAAGTTGTGGGGGAATGACTTGACCCAAGGGGCAGGATGGATTGGGAAGTTGTGGGGGAATGGCTTGACCCAAGGGGCAGGATGGATTGGGAAGTTGTGGGGGAATGGCTTGACCCAAGGGGCAGGATGGATTGAGAAGTTGTGGGGGAATGGCTTGACCCAAGGGGCAGGATGGATTGGGAAGTTGTTGGGGAATGGCTTGACCCAAGGGGCAGGATGGATTGAGAAGTTCTGGGGGAATGGCTTGAATCAAGGGGCAGGATGGATTGGGAAGTTGTTGGGGAATGGCTTGACCCAAGGGGCAGGATGGATTGGGAAGTTGTGGGGGAATGGCTTGACCCAAGGGGCAGGATGGATTGGGAAGTTGTGGGGGAATGGCTTGACCCAAGGGGCAGGATGGATTGGGAAGTTGTGGGGGAATGGCTTGACCCAAGGGGCAGGATGGATTGGGAAGTTGTGGGGGAATGGCTTGACCCAAGGGGCAGGATGGATTGGGAAGTTGTGGGGGAATGGCTTGACCCAAGGAGCAGGATGGATTGGGAAGTTGTGGGGGAATGGCTTGACCCAAGGGGCAGGATGGATTGGGAAGTTGTGGGGGTATGGTTTGACCCAAGGGGCAGGATGGATTGGGAATTGGAAAACAACTCCCTGCACTTGGTCCCACATGCACTGTCTTTGCTTTGACAAATGTTTATGACTGCTCCAGAGTTATTGGGGAAGAAAGTCCATCGTTATATGCTATAATATTCAATGTAGCTTGTACCTCCAGAACAAGGGTGCCCTGAAACACGTTGCAAACTGTGCAATAGTCCTGAAGGGAGAGAAAGTCTTTCTTATTTTCGCAAATAAACACATGTCAGCGTCTGTAGGAAGAAGGCATTCTGAAAACAAATTACTTAAAGTGACTTTGCTGTGACTTCCTAAGTGGAATTAAAGCAGATTCCCATGTAACATTTATACAGCATGGAGCACTGCAGCTCAGAATGAGTCCCTTCAACCAGTCTAGTCTGTGCCAAGCTGATATTCTGCATAGTCCTATCACTCAGCACCTGTCAGTGAACATAACACAACAAAAGCACAAAACTATTTTGTTTTTTCACTATTATGGTTTCCCCAATAAAACTTCAAATACAAAATTAATTCCAATTTGTAGAATTAAAACCATGTGACCATAAGACATAGTAGCAGAATTAGGCTATTCGGCCCATCAAATCTGCTTCACCATTCCATCATGGCTGATCTATTATCCCTCTCAACCCCATTCTCCTGCTTTCTATCTGTAACCTTACTAATCAAGAACCTATCAAACTCCTTTTTAAATATACCCAATGACTAGACATCCACACCTACCTGTGGCAATGAATTCCACAGATTCACCACCCTCTGGCTAAAATAAAGTTTAGCTCAATAGCCAAAGCATAATCGATGTAGATTAAGTCATCTCCCGATGCCTTCAAACAGTAATTCCATTGTTCAAAAAGCACAAACAGCACTGATAGCATCAGATCTGGTATGAACTTTAATTAGAAAAAACTTTCCCATAAATATCCATGGATCAGTGATTAGTCCATTCAGGAATTAAAGCCATCCATCATGACTCAGAATAGAAATCAGTGTGTGGGCTCCACTGGGGCATGACATAGCTTACACAAGGTTATTATAACTTGTGGTCCACTTGATCTTTAAGTTGACCCCCAGCTGTCAGAAAAAACACAACCATCCTGTTGAAAACTGAATTGATTTTGTGATTAAGGGAACAATTTGTATTTTTGTTCCTACTAACTAGTGGACAGGGAGCAGGGAACAATCCCATCTGCAATTGAGAAGAACATTCGTTTTATACATTGTGATTTACTGTAACCTAAACGACTTAATCTTTGGTGATTAGTTGGAGGATTAAATTGATTAAAATGGAAGCTTTATACAAATAGTGGTTATATTCCATATGACATGGGTGGTAAAGGAAAAGACAAGTTTTGATGTTGTGGAACAATGATTTAAATATTCCAAAGCATAAATCCTGAGAAACTCCCAGATGATCATAGCCACCCACTGTCTTTGATAGCCTGGTCTGAGAGGTCGCACTCCCTACTTGCTCCCCTCAACCCTGCAGAGTTTTGTTTCTCTTTTCAGCTATATATGCAGTTCCTTTTTCTTTTGAAAACTACTATTGGACTTGGCTGGTTAACGAGATTTAATTGGATATTAATTAACTATCAAAAGCTATTTGGGAAGCCACTATCACCAGTCAATCACCATTAATAGAAGGAATATCAAACAACTGTAAAGAACAGCAACTTTTAAAGGAATGCTGTTTGACTATAACTTATCGCTCTTGCCTGAAATAAAGTTCAAAGTTCAAAGTAAATTTATTATCGAAGTACATATATGTCACCATACACTACTCTGAGATTCATTTTCTTGCAGGCATTCACAGTGGAAGAATTACAATAGAATCAATGAAAAACTACACACAAAGATTGACAACCAACGTGCAGAAGATAAACTGTGCAAATACAAAAAAAACAAATTATAGTAGTAATATTGAGAATATGAGTTGTAGGGTCCTTGAAAGTTGTAGGTTGCAAAACCAGTTCAGTTGAAGTGAGTGAAGTTATCCATGCTGGTTCAGGAACCTGATGGATTAAATCTAACAACTACCAGATACTGGTGGTGTTGGACTTAAGGCTCCTATACCTTCTTCCTGAAGACAGCAACAAGAAGAGAGCATGGCCGGGATGGTGGTGGTCCTTGATGGTAGACGCTGGTTCCTTGGGGCAGTGTTCCTTATAAGCATGCTCAGTGGTGGGGAGAGCTTTTCCTGTGATGGACTAGGCTGTATCCACTACTTTTTGTAAGCTTTTCCATTTTCATAATGACTGGGGGTTCCATACCAGGCTGTGATACAACCAGTCAGGATACTCTCCACTGTACATCTATAGAAGTTTGTCAAAGGTTTAGATGACATGCCAAATCTGTGCAAATGCAAGTAGAGGTACCTCTGTGCCTTCTTAACGACTGTGATTATTTATCAGGAGCACTGCACACACAGGGCCCTTAGTATTATTAAGGATCCCACCCACCCATCCAGCATCCTCTTTGACTTTCTACCATCAGGTAGAAGACTACGATGCTTAAAAACAAGAATGGTTAGAATGAGAAAAAGTTTCGTCCACCAGGCCATTAGGCTTCTGAACACCCAGCCACATCGTATTCTAAGTGTCACAGGTTAATCTGTTCTGTACCTTACAATATTTAATATTAATGCACTTTAGTTTGTTATTTATGTGTGAGTCATCTGTAGATTTTATCCTTACCTTCATAAGTTATCGTGTGTTATGTGTACTACTGTGCTTTACACCCTGGTTCAAAGAAACGTCGTCTCATTCTATATATATTATATGTTTATACATGTTACGTGCATGTATATAGTGAAATGACAATAAACTTGGCTTGACGTTGACTGAGATATTGTTGTTGTGGCATGATTCAGCCACGTTTTCAGTCTCCCTCCTAAATGCTGATTCATCTCCACCTTTGATTCAGACAACAGCATTGGTGTCATCGGCAAACTAGAATATAGCATTGGCTCTGTATTTAGCCTTACAATAGAGCAGGGGGCGAAGCACACAGCCTAGTGGTGCACCTGTGCTGATGGTGATTGTGGAGAAGATGTTGCTGCCAACCCAAACTGACTGGGTAATCCAAGTGAGGAAATCGAGGATCCAGTTGCACAAGGAGGTATCGAGGCCTAGGTGTTGGAGCTTCTTGATTAGTTTTGAGGGGATGATGATGTTGAACGCAGAGCTGTATACAATGAAGAGCATCCCGATGTGTGCACCTTCACTGGCCAGAAGTTCCAGGGCTCAGTGAAGAGCCAATGAGATGGCATCTGCTGCTGAGCCGGTTTGACAGGAGGCCAACTGGAGTGGGTCCAAATCATTTCTCAGGCAGGAGTTGATATGCTTCATGACCAACCTCTCACAGCATTTCATCACGGCAGGTATAAGTGCTACTGGATGATAGTCATTCATTGAGGCAGGTCATCAAGTTCTTCTTGGGCACCAGTAAGACTGAAGGCTGTCTGAAGTAGGTGTGTACCTCAGAGTGTTGTCAGTAAAGATGTCAGTAAACACTCCAGCCAGTTGATGACACAAGTCTTCAGTACTCAGCCAGGTGCACCGTCTGGGACAGATGCTTTCTGTGGGTTCACTAACCTGAAGGATGGTCTTAGAGACTGAAATGATAGGGGCTTCAGGGGCTGTGGGAGTTTGTGAAGCTGCCTCCATGTTCTGTCGGTCGAAGCAAATATAGAAGGCACTGAGCTCATCTGGGAGCCAAACCTTATTGTCACAAATGTTGCTTGGTTTTACTTTGTAGGAGGTGATAGCATTCAAGCCCTGCCACAGCTGTCGAACATCCTTCTGTTGTATAAGTTTCAAACGAGGGAGTGTTCTCTCCAATTTTGGCTAGATTCACAAAATCTGCACTTGAAAGCTCATCGGACAAACGAGTGTACTCTGCGGCCACTTTATTAGGAACACCTGTACACCTGCTCATTAATGCAAATATCTGATCAGCCAATCATCTGGTAGTAACTCAATGCATAAGAGCATGCAGAAATGGTTCCGTTGATTCTTAGACCAAAGAGCAGAACCGGGGGGGAATTGCTCTAAGTAACGTTGACCATGGAATGATTGTTGGTGCCACATGGGGTGGTTTGAATATCTCATAAATTGCTGATTCCCTGGGATTTTCACACACAACAGTCTCTAGAGTTTACAGAGAATGGTGAAAAAAAAACAAGAAACATCCAGTGGGTGACAGTTCTGTGCACAAAAAAATGCCTTGTTAATGGGAGGGGTCGGGGAAAATGGCCAAACTGGTCAGCTGACAGGAAGGCAACAATAGCTCAAGTAACTGTGTTACAAAACTGGTGTGAAGAAGAGCATCTCCAAATGCATAACCCATCAAACCTTGAAGTGGAGGGGCTGTAGCAGCAGATATTCAAACATGCAGTCAGTGGCCACTTTGTTAGGCACAGGAGGTACCTAATAAGCTGGCTTCCGAGTGTAGAAGGGCTTTCTTCTCTGGATACTGAAGTTGCTCACCCCATTTCCCCCTCTGACCGCACCACCCCCACACCCCGGAAGTAAACCTGGGTGGAAGCTGCCACCAAGTACAGCTACAAATGCAGCCCATCTCAGAACATGGGTAACTTTATGAAATTTTGAATTTGTAACATGGGCAACCATATAATATAAAGCAACAGACAGAAAATGCTGGAGGAACTCAGTTTGACTGTATAATATTGCAGCTACAAAAATACCTTAGTCCTAGCTCACTAGTAAACCTGAGAATGGCTAAAAGCTATCAATACTCTTGTAAAGAGGGAGGCAACTTCCCTTTAGCTAGCTACCTGCTCTCACAGCGGTAAACAAGTCCTGCGCATTTCAACAATGAAATACCTGAACATTCCAGAAGCAATTGGTCACAGTGTCATATGTCCTGTGTTTGGCTGCTCACCATCTCTTGCTTTTGGTGCCATGGAAACTGAGGCCTGACTGTGATTCATTAGCCTTCTTCAGCCATGCCTGCCCCTGAACTATGTCCTTTGCCTTTACGTCACTCTTGGGAAGGCGAGGCAGTGATGGCTGGTGGTCAAATTTCAAGAACCTCCCATTGTTGTTTGCTGTGAATTGTTGCCCATTGCCGTGAGCAGCACACCAGAAAGGACACACCTTGCAAAGTATTTTGTAATGTTGCATATGACTGTCAAGGTTGTGGTGATATCACATGTCATGTATAAGAACGTGATTGGACAGAGTCAGGAGCATGCGCAGAAATGACAAAATGATCTAGAAACTGTATGTTAAAGACGTGCTTGCTGTTTGCTCTTGTAAATAAACGTTCTAGTTTTAATTCTTCCAGAATATGGTTTGTTCTTAGTAACCCATAGTACATGTAAAGAACACAACATGGTGTCAGAAGTTGGTCTGGAAGAATAATTCGTTTCATTAACACGGAAGAAGCGAAGGTAATCGAAAAAGAAGAGCGCAAACTTTTTCATTGCTTGTTAACAGCTAAAAATGGAAGTTTTTCAACTCCCATCGACGCTACAGCTGACTGGAAACGTAGCTGAAAACTGGAAAAGATTTAAACGGCGTTTGAAATTTATTTATCAAAGATCGGAACAGAAAATAAAATGGAAAAAATGAAAGCAGTGATCCTAATCCACGTAATAGGGGATGACGCAATTGAGGTATATAACCATTTTACTTATGAAATTTAAATTTCAATTTCAAAGCGATAATTGACGATTTTGTATACCGAAGCGCAATGTGACGTATGAGTGGTACAAATTTTTCAAATGTCGGCAGAGACCTGGTCAAACGATTGATCAATTTGTTACGGAGTTGAGACACCACAGTAAAACTTGCGAGTTTGCAGAGCTGACAGATTCTCTCATTAAAGACGGAATTGTTCGTGGCATTTTGGATAATGGTCTAGGAGAAAAACTGTTAAGAGAAAAAGACATCGACCTGGAAAAAGCTTTGACGCTATGCAAAGCTTCAGGAAACTGTGATGTCGCAGGCAAAAGAGCTTTTTATTGAGAGCTGCGTAGACGCTGTAAAGCACAAACATATTAGAGAAAATAATGAAGCGACAACGAAACCGACAGAGAGCAAGACGTCAGCTGAAAGAAAAAAACTTTGTGATCACTGTGGGCAGCAGCACCGACCAAAAAAGTGTCCAGCCTATCGGAAAATGTGCAACAACTGCGGTAAGAGTAATCATTTTTCATGCTGTTGTAGAAGTAGAAAGGGAGTAAAACAAGTAAATGCAGTGCTTGAAAATGAACACGAGGAGTTTTATATAGATGTGCTTTGTGAAAACAAACAAATTAAGAATGAATGGACTATGCCATTTCAAGTGAACCAAAACATTATTCTGTTTAAATTGGATACTGGAGCACAAGTAAATGTTCTTGCAGAATCTGAATTAAATGCATTTAAGCCAAGGCCAAAGCTACATCAGACAAATATGAACGTGACTGGGTATTCAGGTGCAGACATTCCAGTTAAAGGAATATGTGTGGCAAAAGTATCACACACAAATATGGTGCACACGCTTTCATTTGTGGTGGTGCCAAAGAATGTACAGTCAATACTTGGCTTATCTGCCTGTGAGAGACTGAATTTGGTAAAAAGAATCTTAGTCCTGGACACTGATACGGAGTCAGAATACAGAGGCCAGACTTGCCGGTACAGTACAATACAGATCTGAAGCCAAAGAGTGACAAGAATCAGGATCCCACTGAAGAAGTGAAAGCACAAGTGAAGGAATAGAGAAGTTTTATTGAAATGATGAAGTCTCCACATAAAAAAGAGATTACACAGTTAATGAATGAATGGCGATTTCTTCTCAAAGACCTCAAGAAAGAGCCGACTTCAGAGTTTCAGTTAACTGAAGCAGACCAGACAACACATGGAAATAACAACGAAACACAAGAGCTGTGTGAACCACTTAGAAGGTCTACTTGTGTCCGTAAACCCCCAGAGAGACTGATAGAGACATGTTAAATTATGTATTTGTTTTGATCAATGACGTGTTTGCTGTTTGCTGTTGTAAATAAACATTCTAGTTTTAATTCTTCCAGAATATGGTTTGTTCTTAGTAACCCACAGTACATGTAAAGAACACAACAAAAGTCTTCTATCAAGTCTATGTCCCAAAATTTGGATAAATACAAGCTATGGTTTCACTCAGGTGATGAAATCTACTTCAATCCTTCTCGTACAAAATTCCAAATTCAGAGTATATTTATCATCAAAGTACATATGTCACAATATACAACTCTGTGATTCTTGCAGACTTACTCAGTAAATCCAAGAAACATAATAGAATCAAACAAAGACCGCATCCAACAAAATGCACAAGCAATTAACATGCAAAAGACAACAAACTGTGCAAATACAAAGGAATAAATAAATAATAAATAAATGAGCAATAAATATTGAGAACATGAGATGAAGAGTCCTTGAAAGTGAACCGGTAAGTTGTGGGAATAGTTCTGTGATGGTGCAAGTGAAGTTGAGTGAAGTTATCCCCTCCAGTTCAAGAACCTGTTGGTTGAGGGGTAGTAACTGTTCCTGAAACTGGTGGTGTGGGTCCTGAGGCTCCTGCACTTTCTTCCTAATGGTAGCAGCAAGAAGAGAGCATGGCCTGGTTGGTGGGGGTGTCATGGTCCAATCCGTGAAATCCACATTCCGGTTTACAGTCCGGTCTACCCATCCTTATTCCAGGTTTTCCGGTATACCCTGGTTCCATTTAGGCTAGCACATAAATACCTTTGTAAACCAGGGATTGGGCGCTGGACTGTTTCTCTCTCTCTCTCTCGCTCCCTCTCCCCTCCCATCCGAATCCCTGTCTGATCCCCGGTCTGAAACCACGCCTGAATCCTCGCCTGAATCCTCGGCTGCAACCTTGCCTGCAAATATCGTCTTCAACTTTGTCAGTATCCCCATCAAGTTCAACCGCCAGAGTGAGACCAGAGCCTTGCCACGCCAAGATAAGGAACTATCTATCGTTGAGTTTGGAACTATCTCTTTGTGTCCCCATGTTTAGCGTCCGTGTCAAAGTAAAGCCCCAGCCCTAAGTCCTGTTCCCAAAGAGGGGTCCTGGCTCCGTGTTCCTGTGCTCAGGTCCCGGGCTCCGTGTTCCTGTGTTCCAAGGCCAAGTCCAGGCGCCGTGTTCCAGCCCTGTCCAAGTCTGAGCTTCGTGTCCTCATTCAGTTCTGGTGCCTCACCCAGGCCAGGGGTTCCTTGTCCATCCCAGGGGTTCCTCCCCCAGCCCGGTGTTGGAGATTCCTCATCCTGTGCTGGAGTACCTCGTCCTGTCCTGTAGCCACGTCCTGTCCTTGCCAAGATCCTAGTCCCAAGTCCTAGCCTAGACCCGTGTTCCGAGTCCCAAGTCAAGACCCAGGTTCCGGGTCCTTGTCCAGGCTCTGGTTCCGGAGTTCCATGTTCCTAGTCCAGGCTCCTCATTCCTCATTCCACGTCCCGGTCCTGTGTTTCTAGTTCAAGTCCTAGCCCAGGCCCAGAACTCTAGTCTCGTCCAGGGCCTGTGTCCTTGTTCAGCGTCGTTTCTTCCTGTCTCACCTTGCTATCTCGATAAACCCTGTCCTGTTCCTAGTACTTCAGTGTCTGTGTCTTGCATTTGGGTCCACCGTCAACACCCACCTTATAACAGAACAGTCCAGTCAAATATGGACCCAGCGACACAGACACTGTCATTTAACTCTCGCCATCCTGGGTTCCCTCCTACTGAATGCCCCCCTGCGCGCCCGTGTTGTCCATAGTCTGGGAGAGCCTTTTGGTTCGCCAAAAGGCTCCCATAGAGGGGGGAGTACTGTCATTGTCCAGTCCGTGAAATCCGCATTCCGGTTCGTGGTCCGGTCCATCGATCCTTATTCCAGGTTTTGCGGTTTTCCCAGGCTCCGTTGAGGCACCTGATTCTTATTTCGGGCTAGCACATAAATACCTCTGCAAACCAGGGATTGGGCGCTGGACTGTTTCTCTCTCTCTCGCTCCCTCTCCCCTCCCATCCAAATCCCCGCCTGATCCCCCGCCTGAATCCTCACCTGAAACCAAGCCTGCAACCTCGCCTGCAACAGTCTTCAACTTCATCAATGTCCCCATTAAGTTCAACCACCGGAGTGAGACCGGAGCCTTACCATGCCAAAATAAGGAAATATCTATCGTTGAGTTTGGAACTAGCTCTTTGGGTCCCCGTGTTTAGTGTCCATGTGAAAGTACAGCTCTGGCCCTAAGTCTTGTTCCCAAGGAGGGGTCCTGACTCTATGTAAAGCCCTGGCCCTAAGTCTTGTTCCCAAGGAGGAGTTCGGCTCTGTGTTCTGTGTTCCTGTGCTCAAGTCCAAGTCTCTGTGTTCCTGTGCTCAAGTCCAAGGCTCCGTGTTCCTGTGTTCCAAGACCAAGTCCAGGTGCCGTGTTCTAACCCTGTCCAAGTCTGAGCTTCGTGTCCTCATTCAGTTCTGGTCCCTCGCCCAGCCTAGGGGTTCCTTGCCCAGCCCGGTGCTGGAGATTCCTCGTCCTGTGCTGGGGTACCTCGTCATATGCTGGAGTACCTCGTCCTGTCCTGTAGCCACATCTTGTCCTTGCCAAGATCCTAGTCCCGAGTCCTAGCCTAGACCCGTGTTCCGAGTCCCGAGTCAAGACCCAGGTTCCGAGTTCCTAGTCCAGGCTCCTCCTTGCTAGTTCCACATCCGGGTCCTCTGTTTCTAGTTCAAGTCCTAGCCCAGGTCCTGAATCCTAGTCTCGTCCAGGGCCTATGTCCCTGTCCAGTGTCGTTTCTTCCTGTCTCACCTTGCTATCTCGATAAACCTAGTCCTGTTCCGAGTACTTCAGTGTCTGTGTCTTGCATTTGGGTCCGCCGTCAATGCCCACCTTATAACAGGGGGTCCTTGATAATGGATGCTGCTTTCCTGTGACTCTGTGTAGGTATAGTCAATGACCAACTGTTATGCCGGATGTGTCTGGGATTTCTTTTGAGTGAAATGTTCCACTTGGTTAGTTTCTGTGTGGAGCCTTTCAAATCTCATATGCCTGCACTTGTGCAGGATTTCCAGCATCTTTGGAAACTCTGACTCTCTGATCTCCCCATGAATACTTCCTCACAGCATGGGAGACAACCACACAATCGCAAATGAGTGCAAAGAAAAAGTCTGATCACTTTTCACCCTCATAAGGCTGGACATAAGCACTGCCTTTTCTTCTGAAGGTCTCTTTGGTGAAAGCTTGGTCTGAGATGTGAAACGTCAGAAAGGTTGAACCTTTTGTGAAAAGTAAAAGAGCTAGTCATTGGCTTCAGGAAATGTGGCAGTGCGCATGCTCCATACTACATCAATGGTGCCAGGGTTGAGAGGGCTGAGAGCTCCAAGTTGCTAGGAGTGTACATCACCAATAGTCTGTCCTGGTTCAATCACATAAACATCACGGCCAAGTAAGCTCACCAACAACTCTACTTCCTGAAGAAATTTGCAAGGTCAACCCTTCCCAATTTTTATTGATGCACCTGAGAAATATTCTATCAGGATGCGTAACAGTTTGATATGTCAACTACTCTATACGTGACTGCAAAGTGTCATAGAGACAGCTCAGAACATCGGATCCCCTTCTCTGCACACAAAACCGGACTCCCCTCTATAGACTCTGTCATACTTCTCACTGCCTCAGTAAAGCAGCCAGCAAAATGGAAGACCTCACCCACACAGGATATTCTCTCTACTCCCCTCTCCCATCAAGCAGAAGATACCAGACCCTGAAAGCATGTGTCACCAATTTCAAGATCAGCTTCTATCTCACTGTAATGAGTCTATTTCCAGTACTGCTCAAATGGACTCTTGACCCCACAGTCTAGTATGCCTTGTTATGATTTTGCACCTTCCTGTTTACCTGCACTGCACTTCCTTGATAGCTGATTTGCTTTACTCTGTATTCTGTTATTGTTTTATCTTGTTCCACCTCAATGCACTGTGTAATGATCTGATCTGTATGAACAGTATGCAAGACAAACCTTTTACTGTATCTCAGTACATGTGAGAACAACAAATCAATTCCAAACCCACTGCCATAGAGGAGGTCAGTGAGAGACAGCGAAGTCAAGCAAAATGAGATGACTAGTACACCACGCTCACAGTCAGAGCAAATGTCATTGGCATCTGTAATAGGAGCTATTTCAGTGTTAAGACGTTAATGCAATTGCAGTTGAAAATATTCAGATATTAAGGTGCTACAGTGATGATCAGAGGCTGAACTGACAACACTACCCTGACAGCGGGCAAGAAATTGTATACCTAGGTTTTGATAGGATTTATCTACAACCGAAACAGGCTACTCAACACACCAATGAATGCCAGAATGTAACCTCTATCGTTCCTCATCTACATATCCAGTGCAGTTCACCTGTTCCTTATGCTTGTGTTGCTACCCTTAAGTGTATTGGTGGCCTTCACTACAGTTATCCTCTGCAATAGGAGATTCCAGTATTCACCGCTGTAATACTGAAGAGCTTTCTGAATTCCCCATGCAATTTCTTGTTGATTGTTTTATATTGAGCGCCTCCGGTTATGATTCTCCCTGATGAAGGGTCTTGGCCCAAAACATTGAGTGATTATTCCCTTTCATAGATGCTGTCCACCCTGCTGAGTTCCTCCAACATTGTGTGTGTGTGTGTGTGTGTGTGTGTGTGTGTGTGTGTTGCTCAAGACTTCCAGCATCTGCAAAATCTCTTGTGGTGATGTTGTAGATCTCCTGTCTACTTTATGATGTCAACTATCAGGAACCCATCCTCACAGTCCTACTTTCCAGTGCTGGACCATTAACATCAATGACATGTCAATAAGACCTAATGCTTCAATTATAATTCAGTAACATTGTGAAGAGTACAGCACTGGTAAGTTGGTTTACATCGTAACAAGTGAATGGTTAAAGAAAAATGGTGTTGGAGAGAGGTGGTATTTTGCAGAGTATGCCACAGAACATGTCTGCATTCATGGTTTGACTTTTTAAAACTGGAATATGCAGCCAAAACTACATCAGAAACAAATTTGCTTCCAGGCAATTTAAATGCACTGTCAATCTTACATCACCTGACAGACTCCATGGAACCAAGACCACCCAGAGTTCAAGCACAGATTTGGAAGTGTCAAAGAGACCTCCATTGTGATAGGAATGTGATCACCAGTGAGTTGTCAGGTGGGATTGAAGTGTAAGGGGATGAGGAAGCAACCTCACTTCCTGCACATCTGTCTGGCCAATGGGCAATCGCTGCAGAGCAAGGTGGATGAGCTGAAAGCAAGAGTGCAAAATCAGAGGGACCCGAAGGACTTCTACGTACTTTGTTTCAAAGTCAAAGTAAAATTATTATCAAAGTACGTGTAAGTCACTATATACTACCTGAGATTAATTACCTTACAGGCATTTGCAGGAAAATAGGGAAAAACAGGTTGCATACCCCTTATCATAAATGCTTAGGGCCAGAAGTGTTCCAGATTTCAGAGTTTTTTGGATTTTGGAATATATAATGAGATAGCTTGGGATCACCATCATTTCTGACTCTGAATTTACTGGTAAGGAGACTATATCTTACATTTGTTCATCACACATATACACTTAAAAGTAAAATTTATTACATACCATAATTATAATGAAAATATAATGTGTGCAGGGTATCTAAAGCATCACGCCAGCATTGGGAGAATAACAACAGTTGAACAACAACAAACAATGGCAGGCTTTCAGTCTCCATCTACGATGCTGTGTTTTGATTAGAAGTTTACAGCACACTGGATTTGTATTTTACTTTTTTAAGGTTTTATGTAAGGTATAAAAACAATCAGCATTGTAGACTTGTTCTAGTGTTAGATTTTTATCAGTGACAAAATTGGGAAAAATCATCAATGAATTTCTCTGCTGCTTCGTGATCAGCAGACGCTTAATCTTTAACATTTTAAAAATCTTTAAAAATTTAATGCCACAACTTTTCTTAAGTTTCTGAAGCCAGTATGCTGAATATTCACAATGGCCTTCAATTTTCAGTTTGTCCTGATAGATCTTTGCTTGCTTTATAATGAACATACTGGTAAACACCATATGTTCACTCCAATGCTGATGCTTTCAATACACAATCGAGATCTTCATTTTTTGCTTTATGCAGTGATTTTCTATTTTTCATTAACTTATGTTCATTACATATGTGAGATCACTTCTCAGAACGGTCTGTGGTGCATAGAAATCTGGGAACTTTCCCAGAGTCTTCTGGAATTTTCCATTTGTGATGTCATGTCAGTGCTCAATAGAAGTTTGCAGTTCGGAATTTTTCAGATTTTGGATTTCTGGATAAGAAGTACTCAACTTGTACAATAGAACTTGTTGAAAAAAAAGTACATAAACAAAGACATAAATGACCTATTTACAAAATAAATTAACAAACTAATACTATAGATAGATAGATAGATGAATAGTACTGAGAACATGAGTTGTAGATCCTGAAAAATGGCTGTGGAATCCATTCAGAGTTGATTTGAGTGAAGTTATCCAGACTGGTTGAGGAGCTTGATGGTTGAAGGGTAATAACTGTTGTTGTGGAACCTAAGGTCCCTGTACCTCCTACCAGATGGTAGCAGCAAGAAGAGGGCATGTCCTGGATGATGGCTGTTGCTTTCTTGTGGCAGCACTCCACGTAGATGTGCTCAATGGTGAGGATCGACCGAGCTGTATCTACCACATTTTGTAAACTTTTTACAAAGGTGTTTCATGGAGACATGTCTCATCACAATTTGTCCAACATAGTACTCCAGCCCAAGGGGTTATTCCCGTCTGCAGAACGGCTCAAGTAAAGAAAGAGGTGGCAGTGGCCTCTGCTTCATGATAAACACATTATGGTGCATGGAGGAGGCACTCTACTCCCATTCCTGTTCCCTGGAACTGGAACATCTGACAGTGGAGTGCCAACCATCCTACCTACTGCAGGAGTTCTCCGCGTCATCCCATCAGCAGTCTAAATCTTACCTCAGGCAAGCATCAAGTTCAAACCTGAAAAACTAAGTGCTGTGATCAACAAGCATGAAGCAGCATACCCTAATGCCTTCCTCATCATCCATTGGGGACTTCAACCAAGAAGACTGGCACATACTATAAACATGTCCCCTTTAATACCAGAAGACCAAGCATTGCTATACCAGCATTATGCCACACCATCCTTCGTCTGCAATTTGGTAAATCTGACCATCTCATAATGCTTCTTCTTCCTGCCTACAGGAAGGGACTGAAGAGCGCAGTACCAGAAGTGAAGACTACGAAGACTTGCTCAAGGGAGGCAAAGGAACGAATGCAGGACCACTCACAATTGCTGGACTGGGCCATGTTCAAGAATTTGACATCAGAAAATAACATGAGAAGTAGGAGTAGGAGGAAGACATCTGATCCATTGAGTTTCTCCACCATTCAATATGATCATGATTGATCTGGTCAGGGAGTCAGCTCCACCTACCTGCCTTTTCCCCAGAATCCTTAAAATCTGTCTGTATCTTAATATATTTAATGAAGTAGCAGTTTCTCCTCTTCTCCATCCTAAACCTAATCTCCAAAACCTTCAGGCTCTATTCCCCAGTTCTAGCCTCATTTACTCTCATCTTTCCTGCCTCAATCTTAGCTATTCTTTTTCATATTTTCATACGTTTCTATAAGATCCCCTCCTACTTTGCTGAATTCCCGTGAATATAGTCCAAGACAACTCAATCTCTCCTCATAGGCTAACCCCCTCATCTCCAGAATCAGCCTGGTGAACCTCCTCTGCAATGGCTCCAAAGTTAGTATATCTTTCCTCACTTAAGGAGACAATAACTGCATGTAGTAATTCAGAAGCAGCCTCCATTTATCAGTGGACATGAACGAATATGTTACAGTTATTACCAACTACATAAAGAATTGTATGGATGAGTGTGTACTCATAAGGGCATTTGAGTCTTCCCCAACCAGGAGCCTTGGATGAACCAAGATCTTTATAATCTGCCAAAAGGCTAAATCTGTGGTGTTTGGATTGATAATCGAAGGTCATCCAAAAACTCCAAGTTTGACCTTTTGAAGACCATCACCAGTGCCAAGGAACAATTCAGGACTGTTAATACCCAGGAAGTTGAAGATGCCAACTCTCTCCACTACTGATTGATGAATAAAAACTGGCAAGTGGTCGCCCAACTTCCCCTTCCTGAAGTTTACAATTAGTTCCTTGGTTTTGCTGATGTGAGTGAGAGGTTGTTAGTCCAGCACCACTCAACCATGTGTTCCACCTCCTAGCTTCTATTGAAAATGCCTTTGTCAGTGATACCACTGCATGTTACAGTCCATTGCATAAAGTGTCTAGATGTCTTGTGCTGTTATATATTACAGTGGCAGATTGTTGAAACAAGCTTCATATCTTGTCATGCATCACCATATCTGTGTGCCAACACTGCTATGTAGGAAGTTCTAGATGAATCACTTTTGCTCATTTAACATTGATAAGATCCTTCCCAACTGACTGTAATCACTGACTGAATATTCATTGGTTCTCTGTTTAACTTTACTGATTTATAACTATAACAAAGTAACTATTAAAAAGTACCATAGAAGAAAATGCAGAATTGTTTATTATTTTGGGCAAGTAAATGATGCCAAGAGTGTGGCACTTTTTGATGTTCTCATAGTAATCAAACTACAATGGTACTTTTATAAACGACGTCTGGCACCTCAATGCAAATTATAATCCCGGAGTTAACAGCATTTCAGCTATTTCTGTAACTCTTGGAAAGCAATGATCTGGGTGGTGTTTCACCTCATTCGGAGTGTGAGTCTTCAGCACCTGGCAGTTTCGTGCACAGAGAAGTGAAAACATGTGTAGTGCTATCCAACGAAAGGCCACACATGGGAGGGTGCTGCTTCCAGGGTATTGAATCATACGTGTGGCATGTAGCCAAATGGTGTGTGGCCGAGATGTAGCCACCTAAGGTTGGAGCCTAAAGAACTCGAGCCAAGGAAAGGTCCTTATTGGTATTTAAAACAGTAAGGAAGTGCATATTAATGTTAACTCTGAATAAGCTGGAGTGGTTTGACAAAGAGCATCACTGGAACGCGAGTCAGAAATTTCTGGGAACGATAGGTGGTCAGCCAATGCAGGCAGAATGTTTGAACAATCCGACAAGCTGTTGTGCTTTGGGGTTTGTGGATGTTATAATCTCTTTAGGGAAAAAAATATCAAACAGTGTTGAATATTAGAAATCTGTAATCACAGAGATTGAACGCAACAGTCTTCGGATTGCATAGATGAATACAGCACGGACACAGACCCTTCTGCCCAGCCAGTCTATGCTAGCCACAGAGCCTGCCCAGATAGTCACAATTCTCTGCATTTGGCCCATGGCCCTCCAAGTCCCACTCCTCCATCTACCTGTCCAAGTGCTTCTTAAATAATACTATTGTACATGCCTTGGCCACTTCCTCTGGCACCTCTACTTGAAAAGGATGTTGTTCAGGTTCCTTTTAAATCTTTCCCCTCTTGCCTTAAAATGGTACCCCCATGTTTTAGTCTGCCCTACCCTGGGGAAAAGACCATCCATCGTATCTAGGGTCCTTCATAATACTATACTCTCCTACAAGGTCACTTCTTATTCTCCTGACAATTGTCTAGATGGCAAAATAAGTGTTTAAAATGATAGGATTCCTTGAGTTGACCTCACAATGCCAACAAAAGACTTGTTTCCCAGCCCTTGGGCAAAGGAACAAATCCTGTACGATGAGGATGGTCTCACTATCCATGGTGTGGCAGCTCTCCTCTTCTGATCACAAGCCCTAGGTTTCCCCTGCCAGTGTCTCATTTCACTCAGATCATTCAGGCTTGGAGTTAACAGGTGAGAGATCTGATAAAGATCAGCTTGTGAAGGGAGAGCTGACAGCTCTATTAATCATCTGTGACTCTGGTGATGAATTTTAATGGTCACTTTTTCACTCCATTGCATAAACACAATAGGTACGAAATGCAGCAGAAGAGATTTACGAACGGTCTTGTTCTTGGTCTTAGTTTACTCTCTGGCACGGTGCAGAAAACATTACATGACATATTCCCTTTCCCCATGCCAGCTTTGCTGAATTGACTCACATTAATTGTCTAAACAGTTTAGACCTAATTGTCTAAACAGACCAGCTTGTAGTAGTAGGATCATGGCTAGCTAAGTCAAGGAGGTAAGCATGCCTTTGCTACTTTGTAGGTTATGCCTCTTCAGGCAAAGGCTGCACCCAATGAGGACGCCGGCAGCAGGGCATCTGATGGTGTCTGTGGCAGCTGAATCCAAAAGGGTCAATGGTACAACCACCTTGGTGGCACGCGGAGGAACCAGAGTGTTGGTTAATGGACAGCATCACTAGACTAGTTAGTTGTCACTGCGGGGCAGATTCCTTATCCGCTAAGTCTGTTACACCCCTGTGTATCGCTTACTATCAGATTTGGAAGCCCAGAGAGACTGTATGGTGGGGGCAGGATACCATTTGTCTTATTACTGTGCAAGGCATGTACAGTCAACATCGAAATCCATGGACAGCCAAAGAAGAAGGAACAGTTTAGATCTAATTTTACACATAATAGAAAATTTTTGCTGATAAATCTGTTAAAATTCTTTGAGGAAATAACAAGCAAGATAGACAAAGGAGAGTCAGTGAATGGTGCTTACATGGATGTTCAGAAGACCTTTGACAAGGTGTTGCATATGAGGCTGCTTAACAAGGTAAGAGCCCATGGTATTACATGGATAGAAGATTGGCTGACTGGGGGAGATAAATTGAGAATAAAGGGGGTCCATTATGGTTGCCTGCCAGTGACTAGTGGTCTTCAGTACAGGAGTGCAGGGGTCAGTATTGTGTCTGCTTCTCTTCACATTATACGTCAATGATTTGGATGACAGAATTGATGGCTTTGTGACCAAGTTTGGAGATACTGTAATGCAAAGGTAGGTGAAAGGCCAGGTAGGCTTGCAAGAATGGGCAGAGGAGTGGCAGATGGAATACAGTGAGGAGAGTGTATGGTCATGCACTTTGGCAGAAGGTATAAAAGTATAGACTACTTTCTAAGTGGAGAGAAAATTCAAAAATCAGGGGTAGAAAGGGACTTGGAAGTCCTTATGTGGGATTACCTAAAGGTTAAGCTGCAGGTGGAGTCCATAGTAAGGAAGACAATTGAAATGTTAGCATTCATTTCGAGAACACTAATATATAAGAGCAAGGATGTAATTCTGAGGCTTTATAAGGCATTGGTCGGACTGCACCTGGAGTGCTGTGAGCAAGTTTGAGCCCCTTACTGTATCTAAGAAATGATGTGCTGGCATTGGAGAGGGTCCAGAGGAGGTTCCGAAGAAAGATACTGGGAATGAAAAGGTTAATGCCTGAGGAGCATTTGATGGCTCTGGGCCTTACTTGCCGGAGTTTAGAAGAATGACGGGGATCTCATTGAAAGGTCCTAGACAGAGTGAATGTGGAGAGGATGTTTCCTATAGTGGGCGAGTCTAAGACCAGAGACACAGCCTTGGAATAAAGAGATGTGCCTTTAGAACAGAAATGAGGAGGAATTTCTTTAGCCAGAGTGTGGTAAATCTGTGGAATTCATTACCATGGGCGGCTGTGGAGGTCAAGCCATTTATAATAGACATTAATAGATTATTGATTTGTTAGGGCATCAAAGGTTACAAGACGAAGGCAGGAGAATGGGGTTGAAAGCGATAATAAATCAACCATGTTGAAATGGCCTAATTCTGCTCCTATATCTTATGGTCTTATGGTCTAATTCCCTGTTACGCATTTCATTTGTAAATGCCGTACTTACTACAATGCGCAGCTTAGAGGCGCTTTACAGACAGGGAGTCAGCCTCATTTGTATAATTGCTAAATCCTATTTTACTGTGTCAGTCACACAGGCAGGCAAGGTAGTTGTGACTCAGTGGAGCTGGTGGTTAGAGAATTTTAAAAATAATTGAAGACATTTATCTGATGATTTCTTTTATTAGATTTTGCCCAATCAGATGTTTACCACAGCAAGGAATCAGTCCCTCAGGGGAAAAGGTAATAAGCAATTAATGAAAAGAAAGCCAAAAGAAAATGGGAAACATGATTGGACATAATGTTACAGATTCCTAGAGTATAGCAGTACACACTAACAGGAGTACAGAACTTCTGTGCAATTAATACAGGGCCAGCAGATCAACCTCTGGTGAAGAGAAATCTTAGAATGTAGAAAATAGAAAATTGAACATTGAACATAGAATATATAACATAGAACATAGAACATAAAATATAGAACTTAGAATGCAAAACATAGAAAATGGAACACAGAAAGCAGAACATAAATCAATACAGCACAATGCAGTCCCTTTAACCAAAGCTGTTGCACCAACATTTTAACCTACTCCTTCATCAATCTAAACTTCACTCCCACGTAGTAATCCATTTTTATTTTCATTAATTTACCTACCTAAGAATCTCTTAAATGTTTCTCATGTATACACCTCTACCACCACCTCCAGCAATGCGTTCCAGACATTTAACACTCCTTGTGCAAAGTCCTCGGACGTATGCCCTATACTTTGCTCCAATTTCCTTAAAAGAATGTCCTCTGGTATTAGCCATTGCTGCCCCAGGAAGAAGGCGCTGGCTGTCCCCCGTATCTATGCCCCTTGTCATCTTATGCACCTCTATCAAGTTGCCTCTCATCCCCTTTCACTCCAAAAATCATTACCAAGGTTATCAATAGTCCCCTGATCTTTTTTGGAATAGCTTCCACCAAACCTGCAGGCAATCATGGCCCTGGTTTAATGTCTCATTCTAAATCCAGCCTGGTTGACAACTCTACAGTATGACAGTGATGTCAACACAGTTTACGCGTTTACATCCTCACTAGGGTCTGTGATCCAGAGACTGGACTGGATCGTCTGTTTCACTGGATGACGCTACACATGGGACTTCATCCTGGCTAAAGTTGCTAGACCTCTGCTTGGCGCAGATTTCCTGTACCACAAATGACTGTTAGTAGACCTTAAGAACCGCTGACATGTGGGCGCAAAGGACTAAAGTCATTACCCTAACTTCCCCACACGACTCCATCTAGTGCATGCATCACCACATGTGAATTCACTCCCCTGCTGGGCAAACTCCCACACCTCGCCAAGCCCACATCTTCCACTGCAATCACAAAGCATTGGGTCGAGCTGCACATTTCCACAACGGGCTCGCTTGTCCGTGCCCATGCACGTAGACTGAAAATCTGTTGTTAACGTGGAAATGCTTGGCATTGTACACAGATTGAGTAGCCCTTGGGATTCACTTCTCCACATAGTCCCTAAGCTCAACGGAAGTTGTCGTCTATAGTCATAGTCATAGTCATAGTCATAGTCATAGTCATACTTTATTGATCCCGGGGGAAATTGATTTTCATTACAGTTGCACCATAAATAATAAATAGTAATAGAACCATAAATAGTTAAATAGTAATATGTAAATTATGAAATAAGTCCAGGACCAGCCTATTGGCTCAGGGTGTCTGACCCTCCAAGGGAGGAGTTGTAAAGTTTGATGGCCACAGGGAGGAATGACTTCCTATGACGCTCTGTGCTGCATCTCGGTGGAATGAGTCTCTGGCTGAATGTACTCCTGTGCCCACCCAGTACATTATGTAGTGGATGGGAGACATTGACCAAGATGGCATGCAACTTAGACAGCATCCTCTTTTCAGACACCACCGTCAGAGAGTCCTGTTCCATCCCCACAACATCACTGGCCTTACGAATGAGTTTGTTGATTCTGTTGGTGTCTGCTACCCTCAGCCTGCTGCCCCAGCACACAACAGCAAACATGATAGCACTGGCCACCACAGACTCGTAGAACATCCTCAGCATTGTCCGGCAGATGTTAAAAGACCTCAGGAAATAGAGATGGCTCTGACCCTTCTTGTAGACAGCTTCAGTGTTCTTTGGCCAGTCTAGTTTAGTATCAATTCGTATCCCCAGAAATTTGTAATCCTCCACCAGGTCCACACTGACCCCCTGGATGGAAACAGGGGTCACCGGTACCTTAGCTCTCCTCAGGTCTACTACCAGCTCCTTAGTCTTTTTCACACTAAACTGCAGATAATTCTGCTCACACCATGTGACAAAGTTTCCTACCGTAGACCTGTACTCAACCTCATCTCCCTTGTTGATGCATCCAACTATGGCAGAGTCATCTGAAAACTTCTGAAGATGACAAGACTCTGTGCAGTAGTTGAAGTCTGAGGTGTAAATGGTGAAGAGAAAGGGAGACAGGACAGTCCCCTGTGGAGCCCCAGTGCTGCTGATCACTCTGTCGGACACACAGTGTTGCAAGCACATGTACTGTGGTCTGCCAGTCAGGTAATCAAGAATCCATGATACCAGGGAAGCATCCACCTGCATCGCTGTCGGCTTCTCCCCCAGCAGAGCAGGGCAAATGGTGTTGAACGCACTGGAGAAGTCAAAGAACATGACCCTCACAGTGCTTGCTGGCTTGTCCAGGTGGGCGTAGACATGGTTCAGCAGGTAGATGATGGCAGCCTCAACTCCTAGTCGGGGCTGGTAGGTGAACTGGAGGGGATCTAAGTGTGGCTTGACCATAGGCCAGAGCAGCTCCAGAGCAAGTCTCTCTAGGGTCTTCATGATGTGAGAGGTCAATGCCACCGGTCTGTAGTCATTGAGGCCGCTGGGGCGCGGCACCTTCGGCACGGGGACGAGGCAGGATGTCTTCCACAGCACAGGAACCCTCTGGAGCCTCAGGCTCAGGTTGAATACATGGCAAAGTACTCCACATAGTTGAGGGGCTATGTGTCTATTCCTGCCGTCTTAATGAGGCCACCACCCTCAATCATTTCCGGGTCCCACATATTCAAGACTTTTCAGCACATTTAGCCGGAAAGATAATTTTTTTCTAAAATGGACTTAGTCAGGTGCTATATGACTGAGGTTGTTCCCAAAACTGCTGTTATAACCCCATTTGGCCTCTCTGAGTTTCTATGCTTGCCATTTTGGCTGGGAAATGCAGTACAGACTTTCTAGTGACTAGTGAACTCTGTGATAAAAGACTGAGCACAGCCAAACCTGAGCACTGTCACATCTCCGCACACTTTCAGAGGTTAAGCCAACATGGGCTGATTATTAACCTCAGTAAATGGTTGTCTACTATTGACTTTCTCACCTACTTCAGCTAGCAGCTCGCCGCACCCCACTCCCCCCAAGAGGAAGTACAGCACGTTTGACCATAAGCTTCTTGGTCTGTATCTGACCGTCTACCACTTTTATTTTCTACTGGAGGGTCGGCATTGACCACAAACCTCTCATACACATGATGGCCAGAGCATCCGACCCCTGGTCTGTGTGGCAGCAATTCCAAATGGCCTACATTTCAAAATTCACGACTGACGTACAGAACATTGAAGGGAAAAATAATGCTGTGGCTGATTGCCTCTCACAGCCCGTCATCAATGCCATCAGGATTGATTATGGCAACATGGTAGCTGGCCAAGCTTCTGACCAAGATGTCCAAGCTTACCGAAGAAGAATTGCTGAGGGTGAGGATCAATTCTGCCAGACAGAGGAGGGCGGTGGTGGAGGCGAACTGGATGGTTCCTTTTTTGAGAAAGAAGCGGAGAGCTTTAAGGCCTTTTTGTACTCTATAACGACTGGATCTCCATGGCAAAAATGAGGTGGTCAGGGCCAGGGTATTGAAAGTTAGTGAGGAGACTGAGAGCATGTAACATGGATGTAGGTGGGAAGGGACTGAACCAAGGGAGACAGAATGAGCCGAGTTATGAGGACACGAGTTCAGTGGGGCAGGAGCAGGCAGAGTGGGGCCTACCTGGGCAGTCTGACTTCTAAGTAGGGTTGCCAACTGTTCCGTATTAGCCGTGACATCCTGTATATTGGGCTAAATTGGTTTGTCCCATACGGGACCTGCCCTGTCCCATATTTCCCCCGCTAAGGTAGAGCATTCCTATGAAACCGTTCGTAAGCCGAAATGGCGTGAAACGAAGAAGCAATTACCATTAATTTATATGGGAAAATCCTTAGTGCATTCCCAGACCCAAAAAATAACCTAACGAATCATACCAAATAACACATGAAACTTAAAATAACACTAACATATAGTAAAAGCAGAATAGGGAAGATTAAGCCAAAACTGATTTGTAGAAAAAAATCGGCACGTACTCGCATGCGCACACGGGTGTCCACACAAGGCTTCATGGTCATGGTAGTCTTTCTCGGGGTAAACACAAGTGTCCCGTATTTGACTGCTACTTTTGTCCCTTATTTGGGAGTGAGAAAGTTGGCAACCCTAACTGTAACACTGCAACATTGTTATTTTCATTAACCCCTTCCGCATTGACATGCAAGCAAGAAGGCCACGCTGATAAAGATTGCAGCTCCTGTTAACTGGAACCTGTTTTGTTGCCCCTGTAATCACTGGATCAAGATGAACCAATCTCTCACCTACCAGCTTGTACTATTTCCCCTCTCTCCACCTCCTTATTCTGGCTTCATCCCCTTTCCTTTCTGATCCATAACATCGACTAGTTATTCCCCTCCATGGATGTCGTCTGAGCTGCTGAGTTCCTTCAGCATTATGTGCACGTTACTCTGGATTTCCAGCATCCCTTCCATTTGTGCATATAAAGTTGAATCTGGATTGCTTGTGTCCAATACCAAGAAGTTTATTCTGCTATTTCCGATGAGCAAAGTCGATCCTTCTGCTTGGTCGCAAAGCTTTGCCGGTGTAAACTTTCAGCTCTAACACTCCTAGTTAATAGATATTTCTGCTTATATTCGCAGGTCTTGGAGTAAAACAAAACCCAACCTAAAAGGCTCAGCTCAAACTGCTATGGGTTTGTACTGTCTGCATCCAGAACGCTTGCCTTGAAGGAATCATGATTAATAATCAATCTGTAAGTACCGTACCGATCGGTTCCTGACCAAAACACTAATCAAGTTGGTCTGAGCAAAAGGATACTGAGAATGAACGAAGTGCCACATCTATGAATTGGACACTTTGAGGAGAATTTGAAGTATTTCTATTCATGCATGAGCTAGTTCATGGTTTCGAATGTTATAGCACTATAAAAGAACAGCTGTCCTTTGGGTTGTTTCTGTACATCTGCTTTCCATTTTACACATCCACCAAACTGCTACATTTATGACCTTCAAACATCAATAAATTTCCAGACTGGAAAGAATAAATTGTAGTACTTGCTGCCAGGTTCGTGGGGGTTTGCTGAGGTGTACAGACTTCAGTGCTTCTGATAAAGTTGCACGTGAGGCTTGGTGTTTCAAACTGACATGAAAATGGTTCAATGGAAAATGTGGAAATACTCGGCAGGCCAGAAACTGCGGAGAGGGAAGCACATGTAGCATTTTAGGGTGATGCCTTTGCCTCTGAAGGAATATGATTAACATCAAATTGCTAGCAGTCGAATAAATTTGTCCACGTAAGTAGATTAAAGCTATAGTTTGTAATATAACAACAGGTAAGAAGAACGTAAGACTTAGGAGCAGGAGAAGGCCGCATAGCCCTTCAGAGTGCCCTGCCTTTCATCAAGATCTGGATTGATATCTGTCTCAATTCCACTTTCCAGCACACTCTCTATATTACATGGTTCCATTAATATTAACTTCTGTTTCAAATTAATGTAATGATTAAACCTTCACAACCATCTAGATTAGAGAATTTAAAGGTTCACTGTCTGAATAAAGAAGTTTCTCTCCATCTCAAACCGAACAGGGCTTTTATTGTTGAACAGTCTTCCCGGTTCGGGAGTCCTCAGACAGGAGAAACATCCTCCCTTCGTCATGTAAGAGTTTTGTCGTTAGCAGAATCTCAGATGGCGACAAGCAGGCGTATAGGAGTCTGACAGATCAGTTGCTTGAGTGGAGTTGTGCACAGTGTCTGCAAGAACAGAGAATTGATTGTGGAACTTAGGAAGGGGAAGCCGGGAGAATTCACACCAACCTTCACTGAGGGGTCAACAATGGAAAGGCTGAGCAGCTTCAGGTTCATGGGTGTCAGCATCTCAGAGGATCTGTACTGGGTCCAACACATTGATGCAATCAGGAAAATGGCTGCACTTCATGAGGAGTTTGAGGGGATTTGATATGTTACCAAAGACCAGCATATGTACACGGACAGCATTCTGACAGGTTGTATCACTGTCTGGTATGGAGCCTCCAATAGTATCAGAAGAGGGTTCAAAGGGTGATAGACTCAGCAAACTCCATTAGGGGTACAAACCCTCCCACCATCAAGGACAGCTTTAAAAAGGGATTCCTCAGGGAGGTGGCATCCATCATTAAGGACCCTCACCACCCCAGGACAAGCCCTCTTCTCATTACTACTCTCGGGGAGGAGGTACAGGGCCCTCGAGATGCACACTCAGCATTTTAGGAACAGCTCAACCCCTCCACCATCCAATTCCTGAATGGTCAATGACCCCATGGTCACTCTCTCCCTCTTCTGCACTCTTTACGTTTTATTATAAGTTATAGTAACATTTTCTGCCTCACATCATCCTGCTGTCAGGAAACAACAAATTTCATGCCATATGTGGTGATCATAAACCTGATTCTGAGAGCTCTCATCATTTGAAATTCCACAGAATAGAGACCCGGACCATCTAATCTCTTCTGTATTACAATCCAGTGGGCAGGTGGCCAAGTGGTTAAGGCATTGGACTAGCGACCTGAAGGCCGTGAGTTTGAGCCCCAGCCAAGGGAACGTGTTGTGTCCTTGAGCAAGGCACTTAATCACACATTGCTCTGTGACGACACTGGTGCCAAGCTGTATGGGTCCTAATGCCCTTCCCTTGGACAACATCGGTGTCGTGGAGAGGGGAGACTTGCAGCATGGGCAACTGCCGGTCTTCCATACAACCTTGCCCAGGCCTGTGCCCTGGAGAGTGAAGACTTTCCAGGCGCAGATCCATGGTCTCGCAAAACTAACGGATGCCTTTATTATTTATTATTACAATCCATGGTAACAGTCCAGTAAATCTCTGCTATACTCCATTTATGGCAAGTACTTCCAAATCAGAATCAGGGTTACTATCACTGACAAGTCTTGAAGTTTGTTGTTTTGCCAGAGCAGTGCAGTGCGAACATTAAAGTTACGAAAGATTAGTCGTGTAAAAGAGAAATAAGGAGGCAGAGTCCATTGGTTCATGGACTGTTCAGAAACACGGTGGCAGAGGTGAAGAAGCAGTTCCTGAATCACTGAGAGGGGGACTTCAGGTTTTCTGTACCTGCTCCCTGAAGATAGTAATGAAGATAGTAATGAGAAGAGCGCACGTGTCAGATGGTGAGGGTTTTTAATGATTGACGCTACCTTCTTGAAGCAATGCCTTTTGAAGATGTTCTCAATGGTGTATGGGGTGTATGGGGTGTCATGGAGGGGTTGCACCTCTGGTGGGGGAATATGCCGTGCCCTTTTCGAGGCGGTTAGTCCACCTTTGGTCCCCACCTGGCACTCAGCTCTCACCTGTGGCTCCCCGTAGCTGTTTGCATGCGACAGCGGCCACACCCCGGGCAACGGCTTCGACAAGCCGGCTAAACCAGGTGAGGGTAGCCGACGGGTCTCAAACCCTCGGTGTGATAGGGAGTTGTCTATCCCAGCATGTGAAGACAGACTCCGGCGGATTGAGCGGACGAGACCAATGGAAGGTCCAATGGTCAAGAAGGCGATCTCTGCAAGTGTTTGGAACGTGTAGAGCAGAACAAGACACAGAAGATGTCCTGGTCATCCACTGCGCTTAGTCCCATCTCCAGCCATCTCGACTGTGTCTTGCCACTGGATCCAGAGGGGAATTGGGAAAAGAGAGTGAGGCTGACGCTGCGCAACTCTCCCTCACTTAAATCCAAATCACACGCTGGTCTCGACACCATCATAATGGTGTCAAGATCCTCATCGACGTCGACAATGGACAAACACAATGGTGAGGAATATTGTGCCCACGAAGAAGCTGACTGAATCTGTTACACTCTGCAGCCTCTGGAAAAGCTAATATAGTATCTTTCTTCAGAACACAGACTGTCCTGAATGTTGGCCTTCAATGACCTATGTACTTGCACAGTCTGGTACCTTCCACATCAATACTGTCCAACCCCTCATCATTTATTAAATGTCCTGACTTGTTACGTGCACCAAAGTGGGTGGCCTCATATTATTCCACATTGCATTTTTATCCGTCATGTTCTCGCCCACTCAGGTTGCCCACACACCTCACAATCTACCTCGCTATGATCTGGCACTGACAGTTTTCCAGCAGATTAGATTGGATTAGATTCAACTTTATTATCATTGTGCCGAGTGCAGATACAAAGCCAATGAAATGCAGTTAGCATCTAACCAGAAATGCAGAGAATAGTGTTATAGTGTTGTAACATACCATTCTGCATTGTTATGTTTTCACTTTGTTCTACTTCAATGTACTGTGTGAATATTGTTTAATTTAAATCTCAACGTCAAAGTCAAAAGTCAAAGGAAATTTATTAACAATGTTAGCATAAGTACCATATATCACCTTGAGTTTCATTTTTGCAGGAATTTACAGGAAAATATAGAATTTATGAAAACTATATATGAGCAAAGACTGACAACAACCAGAATGCAGAAGTAAGTCCAGTGTTCACGTGCCAGTGAAGGTAAGAAGAGGATGATTTGGTTGAGGAATTGGTGTGAGGGGGGTAGAGTTTCAGATTGGTGGATCACTGGGATCTTTTCTGGGGAGGGTATATACATAAGGATTGGTTACACCTGAACTTGAGGGGGACTAATATCCTTACAGGCAAATTTTCTAAAGCTGTTGGGAAGGGTTTAAAGTAGTTTGGCAGGGGGCTGGGATCCAGAGTGATGGGTCAGAGGATGGGGTATCTGGTGTACAGGTAGATGCAGCATGTATAGAGACTGTGAGGAAGGATTAGCAGTTTATGGGGATAGGTTGCAGTCAGTATGAAGGGTTAAAGTGTCCATTTTAATGCAAGCAGTGTCAGAAACAAGAATGATGAATTTAGATCATGAGTCAGTACATGAATCTACAAGGTTGTGGTTATTATAGAGAGCTAGCCTTCACAAGGGCAGGAATGGCTGCTGGGTTCTGGAGTTCAGATATTTCCAAGAGAACAAGGAATGAGGTAAAAACTGTGTGGGTGTGGCATTGCTAATCATAGAGAGTAACACAGCTGCAGAAAGCGAGGATGTCCTGGAAGGATCATCTTTTGAGTCAGTATGGGTGGAAGTCAAAAAAGGAAGGGAGGAATTAGCCTGCTGGGAGTATTCTATATACCACCAGCTCCAATTGCAACAAAGACATCAAGGAGCAGATCGGGAGGCAGATCTTGGGTAGGTGCAAAAATGGCAGGGTTGTTGTCAAGAAGGACTTCAACTTCCTTAATATTGGTTGGCACCTCCTTAGTGCCAAAGGTTTGGGTGCAGAGAAATTTGTTAAGTGTGTCCAGGAAGCATCCCTAACACTGTATATGGTTCGGCTGTCTCGAGGAGAGACCATATTGGATTGATTATTAGGCAATGAACCCGGTCAGGTGACAGATCTCGCAATGGGTAAGCATTTCGGAGACAGTGACTACAACTCTCTGACCTGGACCATGGCCTTGGACAAAGATAGATGCAGACAGTATGGGAAAGTAATTGGATCCGTGAGAATTATAATGCTACCATGCAGGAATTTGAGAATAAATTAGGTATAAATGTTCTCATCGAGATGTCCAACAAAAATGTGGAGGTTATTCAGTGGGAACTTGCTTGGGTTCTGGATAGATTTGTCCCATTGTGTCAGGGAAAGGGTGGTAGGATGAAGGAACCCCAGTTGTTAAGAGAGGTGGAAAACTTAGTCAAGAGGAAGAAGGAAGCAAAGATCAGACAAGGCTCTTGTGAGTTATATGGTAACCAGGAAGGAGCTTAAGAAGGGTCCTCGGAAAGCTATAAGTGGAAATGAGAAGGATGTGGAAAGTAGAATTAGAGAAAACCCCAGGGCATTCTACACCACCTGCTTAAAGCAGAACTTCTAAAGTTGCAATCTCAGGGTTGCACTCTGAGCTACACACTAGCAAGGCCAGGATGAGGAGAATCTTATAGTTGAACACATGGCTAAAGAGGTGGGCAGGAAGGAGGTGTTTGGATAGCGGGATCTTTGGGATCTCCTCCAGGGCAGGAGTGACCTGTGCAAGCAGGACACGTTACACCTAAACTGAAAGGCGACCCATATCGTTGCAGGGAGGTTTGCTAGTGCTGCGTCAGAAACTACCATGGCACGTATCTGACAACCAGAGTGGTAGGGCAATAGATAGGTTGATTGGGGAGAAGATAGAGGTTAAGTTAAGTGATAACAAGCAGGGGCAAAGAGTGAGCATGGCAGTCTGACAGTCTAAGGTGCATTTACTTTAATGCTAAGAATGTTACGGGTGAGGCGGCTGAGCTAAGAGCCAGGATTAATAGTACATGGAACCATGGTGTTGTAATTGTGACAGAAGCTTGGTTGAGAGAGGGGTAAGACTGGCAGCTCAACATTCTGGGGTTCATATGTTTCAGAGAAGGATCAGAAAGAGGTGGAGGAAGCTCCATTGCTGATCAGGGATTGTGTCAGAACTGCTCATAGGAAGGATGTGGAAACTTTAGAGAGGCCATGTGGGTAAAATGAGAACGATACAGTCACTGTGATGGGTTATACTTTAGGATTCTCAATAGCAACAGCAGAGGGGCAGGTATGTTGGCAGATTATTGAAAGGTGTAAATCAACAAGGTTGTTGGTAGATGATTTTTATCTGCCCCCATAGAGGCTGGGACTTCCTTGTCGCTAAATGCTTAGATGGGGCAGAATTTCTTTGGTACATCCAGGATGGTTTCTTGAAACAGTTTGTAGAGAGCCCAGCTAGGGGTGGAACCATACTGAACCTGAGAATTGAGTCTGTCCAGGTGACCAAAGTTTCAGTAAAGGAACACTTTGGGAATGGTGATCATAATTCTGTGAGTTTTAACGTAGTTAAGTGTTAGGATAAGACTGCTCCTTGGGGGAAAGTACTAAATCAGAGGACGGCAAATTATAGCAGTATTAAGCAGAAATGAAAGAAGGAGATAGGAGACAACTGTTTAAGCCACATCTGGTGCTTAAGAGTATTTTAAAGGCCAGCTAGTTAGAATTCAGCATTTGCACATTCCTGTGAGGTTAAAGACAAAAATGGTAGGGTTTGGTAACTTTAGATAATGAGATAGTAAGTTCAGTAAAAATGAAAAGGATTAGGAAACTGAAATTAGACAAGGCACTGGAGGAATGTAAAAGAAGCAGGTAAAAACTGGCAGGATCTGTGGGAATGCAGCAGTAAGTACTACTCCAGCATGGTACCACAGGAGACAAGGTTCATTATAGTACTCTTCCCCTAAGTGAGGGAGCCTGAATGGGAACACTGCCATTGACTTAGACAAAAGATTCCACTGATGCTGGAAATCTTGAGAAACACACAGAAAAAAAACGGGAGGAACTGAACAAGTCAGGCCACCAATATAGAGGGTAATAAACAGTGGATATTTTGGGCCAAGACCTTTCATCCGGACTGGAAAAGGGGGCAGAAGCTAGAATAAGAAGATGGGGGGTGTGGATGGGGAGGAGTACAAACTGGCAGTAGATAGGTGAGACCCTGTGAGGGGGAAGGTAGATGGGGAAGGGGTGGATGGATGAAGTAAACTGCTCAGAGGGAATGGGTAGAAGAAGTAAAAGACTGAAGAAGTTCAAGAGCAGCAAGGTAACAGTGCAGACCTATAAAACCCGGGTGAGACAACACTTGGAACATTGTGTGCAGTTCTGGTCACCTCATGGTAGAAAGCAAGTGGAAATTTTAGTGAGGGTTCAGAGGAGATTCCCCAGGATGCTGCCTAGATTAGAGAACATGTCTGATGAAGAGAGGTTACATCAGCTGGGGCTTTTCTCATTGGAGCAAAGGAGGACATGAAGCGACTTGATAAAGATGTATAAGATGATAAGAGGCATAGATAGAGTGGGTAGCCAGGGCCCTTTTTCCTGGGTGGTAAGGACTAATACAAGAGGACACATTTTGAAGGTGATTGGAGGAAAGTGCAGTATATGTGTGGTGAACTTGCGGCTGTAAATGATCAATCACCTGCACAGGAACAAAATAGACAAGTGTCGCCCTGGCAGTAGGAACACAGGGTGTTCGGCTTGCCAGGTATTAAATAGTTGCAAGCACCCTGAATGGAAAGGTTTGGGTGTGAGCCGGTTTATAATATTATGCTGTTGAAGCCAGCGGAGCTGCTCAATGCACATCACACCCAGCCACTTAGACGAAAATACTTCCTTGGCCAGCTGCCCTTTGAGATAGGTGTCAGATTCTCATAGAGGCAGCCCCACAGGAATCACTCCAGGCAGGTGAGCAGAGGGGGAGGGTGGCCCTATTGGTAAAAAAAAATGAAATTAACTTAATAGCAAGGTGTAGGATCAGAAGATGTAGAACTTTTGTGGGGGGAGTTGAGGAACCGCAAAGGTAAAAAGAACCTGATGGCAGGTATGTACCCCTAAATAATAGTGAGGATGTGGGATACAAAATGCACCAGGAGGTAGACAAAGCCTGTGAGAAAGCCATTGTTACAGTGATGGTGGGGGTCTTTGATGTGCAGGTAGACTGGGGAATTCGGGTTTGTAGTGGACACTAAGAAAAGGTATTTGTGGAATGTCTACGAGATGGCTCTTTGAAGCAGACTGTGATAAAGCGCACTAAGAAACATGCAATTCTAGATTTCCAAGCTAGCCAGAGCTGACTGGAAGGGGTCACAAGTAGGGAAGGCAGTGGAGCAGTAATCGGGGAGATGCAGCAGAATTTCATCCCAAGGAAGAGGAAGCGCACTAAGGGGAAGACGAGGCAAATTTCACAAATTTCACAACGTACGTCAATGATAATAAACTTTCTTTTGATTCTGCTTCTGAGGCAACCGTGACTGACAAGGAAAGTCAGGGACAAGATGACAGCAAAAGAGAAAGCACACAGTATGGCAAAGATTAGGAAGAAGCCACAGATTGGAAAGTCTTTAAAAAGTAACAGAGGACAACTAAAAAAAATTATAAGAGAGAAGAAGATGAACTATGAGGGTAAACCAGACAATAAAATTTAAGTGTTTCCGATATTTAGAGGATAAGAGTGCGCAGTGGGCTGCTGGAAAATGGCACTGGAGAAGCAGTAACAGGGAGCAGAGAAACAGTGGAACAAGTGGATGAGTATTTTGTGTCCATTTCCACTGTGGGAGACACTAGTAACATGCCAGAGATTCCAGAGTCAGGGGCAGAGGTAAAGGTAGTGAATATTACCAAAGAGAAGGCATTGGAGCACCTGAAAGGTCTGAGGTGGATGAATCACCTGGACAGGTTAAACTCTGAAAAAACATAACTGAAGAGACCGCAGAGGCATTGTTAGTGATGTTTCAAGAATCATTGGAGTCAGCAATTGGGAAAACACTAATGTGACACCTCTGAGTTAGAGGGAGGCAAATGATAGAAAATTATAGACCAGCTAGCTTGACCTCAGTGGTTGGTAAGACTTTAGTCTATGATTAACAATGAAATTTCAAAATACAAGGCTAGACATGATAACATCAAGTGAGGCCAGCTAGGTTTTGTTAAGGAGAGATTTTGCCTGACAAATCTGTTAAAATTCTTAAAAGAGGTACAAGTTAGACAAAGGAGATGTTATATACTTGGATTTTCGGAAGGCCTTTAACAAGGTGCTGCAGGTGAGGCTGCGAACTGAGATACGAACCCGTGGTGTAGAGACAAGGTATGAGCATGGACAGAAGACTGGCTGACTAGCAGAAGTAGAGAGTGGGGATAAAGTGATCCTAATCAGGATGGGTGCCAGTGACTAGTGGAATTCCACAGGGAGCACAAATTTTCATTTTATAAATTAATGACCTGGATGAAGGAACTGATAACATTGTGGCCAACCTTTCAGATGACGCCAACATAGGTGGAGGGGCAGGGAGTGCCGCAGAGACAGGGAGTCTGCAAGACGACTTGGACAGGTTGGACAGGGTGGGTAAAGGAGCAGCAGATAGAATACAGTGCAGAGAAGTCTGAGGTTATAGTGTTATGCTGACTGCTACACTATTGAGCTGTACTTAAAGTATTGACCAAACTCTCGAATTAAGCACATCATATTTTTTGTGACTTACTATGTATCTTTTTATTGGTTATAAAACCAATCCAAACATTGTGAAAGATGGTGAATAAACACATCATTCTCAGGATGCTCTTTAGGTTCTTTGACATCTCAAAATGAAAGATTGGCACATTCTTGGTTTGGCATTTCGGTGCCTGCCTAGATGTTGTAGTTGATCCATGGGAGCACAGATCACAACACTGTCGTAGAACATAGACCAGCACAGTGCAGGAACAGGTCCTTCAGTCTACTTGTTGATGCCAACCATGCAGCCAATTCAAAGTAGCCCTATCCACTCGTGCATGATCAGTGGCCCTCTCTTTACTGCAATTCATGTGCCTGTCTAAACTCCTCTTAAGCATTTCTATAGTACTCTATCTGCTTCCACCACTGACCCTGGAAGCATGTCCCAGACACCTGCCATATAAACAACACACATAAAAGTTGCTGGTGAACGCAGCAGGCCAGGCAGCACCTCTTCCTAGAGATGCTGCCTGGCCTGCTGCATTCACCAGCAACTTTTATGTGTGCTGCTTGAATTTCCAGCATCTGCAGATTTCCTCTTACCTGCCATATAAACCTCTTTTAAGTATTCTGTACCAGTTCAAACCAACACCCTTTAGAATTTGACATTTCTACACGGAGTAAGAGACTGACTATGTACCTGCTGATGCCTTTCATGATTTCATACACTTCTCGTGGTTTGCACCTCAGACCCCAGTGCTCAAGAGAAAACAACCCTACTTTGTACAACCTCCCCATGAGCAAATGCCCCTTAACCCAGGTAGCATCTTGATAAACCTCTTCTGCACCCTCTTCAAAGCCTCAGAGAACCTACTGCATTCACAGTCCTCTGTGGTAATGAATTCCACCAATTCATCCCCTGGCTGAAGGAATACATCCTCATCACGGTTATGACGAAATATCCCTTAATGCTGAATCGGAGCCTCAGATCCTAGACTTGACGACTAATGGAACATTTTCTCTGCAATCACTCTATACAGACCTTTCACAATCCAGTAATTTTCAACGAGATTGTCCCTCATCATTTAGAACATCATTGAATACAGACCCAGAGACATCAAAAGGGCCCTCATATATTAAGCCTTTTATTCCTGTGATAAAAGACATTGTCTTTCACAATGTTTGAATTGGTTTTATAAGCAATGAAATACTTGAAAAGATACATAGTAAGTCACAAAAAATATGATGTTGTAGCGATGTGCTACACACAGCGCTAGAATAACCACACGGAGTCGGTGAGTTAGAGTTGCGATGAAAGATTTATTCAGACTTCGCGGCCTGCTTTAAAGCCTTCCCGTTCCCGCCCTCCCTGGGGCGGGACTGCTGTGGGGAATGCATATTCCCAGACCCTTTCCGCACGCGGGATTTTCCCCCTGCTGGTGAAGATGGCCTGGCGCCCTTTTTGGGGCCGGCCCTCTGCCTGCGCGCGCTGTTGTGAGCCGGTTTGTGGGTGCCAGAAAGTGGGTCGCCACAATGTACTTAATTTGAGAGTTTGGTCAATACTTTAGGTACAGCACATAGTGCAGCAGTCAGCATAACACTATAACCGCACCAGCGACCTAGGTTCGATTCCCTCCACCGTCAGTAAGGAGTTTGTATGCTGTCCCCGCGCCCACATGGGTTTACTCCAGGTGCTCTGGTTTCCTCTCACAATCCACAAACACATGTGTCACAAAGTGCTCCAACAGGAGTTTAGGAGGGCTCAGCACATTGTTGGGACTCAGCTGCTGGACCTGGAGATGATCTACAACTGTCAATGCCCGCAGCTCGCCCGCAACATGATTAAAGACCCCTCCCATCCCGGACACTGCCTGTTCAATCCCCTGCCCTCTGGTAGGAGGTACAGAAACATCTTAGCCAAGACAGTAAGACTGAAAATCAGCTTCTTGCTGAGGGCTGTTGTGCAGCTGAATACTCTACACCCCAGCTTGCCAATGGCCTGTGAGCGTTCTATCAAAGTCACTTGTTACGTCTAAATATGGGAATTACTTTTAATTAAACCATACCACACGCATCGTAAATATCCGTTTTGCTCCGACTGGAGGAGCAACACAATCTCACTATCTTCAGCAATGACAATTATTTCTATTCTATTGTATTCTATTGGACAAGAAGGGCCTTTACCCTGCAGAATATCTGAGTAGAAATAAGTAAGGAGTTAAGCAGAAACAAACAGCAGCCCGAATGGTGAGCAGACACAAATATTTTAAACAGCTCCATTGTGCGTAAAATGTAGCAAGGAGACAAAGCCAATGGATTATTTGTTCTGTGCTATATTTAGCAGCCATTCATTTTTATTTTCATCCAACAATAAAGTGCCAGTGACTGCTTTTGGGGATACTTGAAGAAAATAAAAACAGAGCCAAGATTTGAATTAAGCTGAATAAAATTTCAAATTAGGCGTTCTCCAGAGAACAGCCTGCGTGTATCAGTTTCCATAGTGATGGAGAGGATAAGAAAAACAAGTGTTGAATAAACGAGTAGTTTGCCATTATATTCTGGCATACAATCTTCATTACAAGTGGATATGAGGATGCATTTCAAACATCAAAATCACTATCTGGTTTATATATTTCTTTAATGTAATTTGTAGTATATTTTATGTATTGCACTGTACTACTGCTGCAAAATAACAAAGTTCACAACATATAACTAGACAGAATATGAGGTGTTGCTCCTCCAATCTGAGTTTGGTCCCATCCTGCCACTAGGGGACAATGGACAGACATGTTGTTATGGGAATAGGAAGCCTATTTGAAATGGGTATTCTGTCTGGGTGCCCTTCAATTTGATAGCATGAACATTGATTTCTCTAAATTCCAGTTCTGACTCCTCTTCCCCTTTTCCTTTTCCCTTTGCCATTCTGACTCCCCTTTCATCCTTTCTCTAATCTTCCACTGTCCAAAACCCCCTCTAGTTCCCCACTTCCTTCCTTTTTTTCCATTGTCCTCTGTCCTCTCCTATCAGATATCTTCTTCTTCAGCCCTTTACCTCTTCAACCTATCATCTCCCAGCTTCTCAAATCATCGTCCTCCTCCTCACTCACCTTGTTTCATCTATCACCTGCCACCTTGTACTCCTCCCCTTTCCCCTTCCTTTCCAGTTCTGATGAAGGGTCTTGGCTCAAAACGTCAACTGTTTATTCCTCTCCATAGATGCTACCTGGCCAGCTGAATCCCTCAAGCATTTTGTGTGTGTTGTTAACATTTCAGACAAAGGACACTTTACCAATTAATGAGAATTGTAAAACTACAGGTGCTAGGATCAAGTTATAGACAAAGGATCCTCAGCCTAAAATATTAACCCTGCTTCTCTCTCCACTGATGCTGCCTGACCTGCTGAGTGTTTCCACCATTTTCTGTTTGTTCATATTGATATGAATCAGGTTTAATATGATGGGCATATGTCGTGAAATTTGTTAACATACTTAGTGGCTGGTTTATTGCAATATATGATAATATAGAAATAAATAAATTGTGGTAAGTATACATATGTATACTAAATAGTTAAATTAAAAATAGAGCAAAATCAGAAATAATTTTTAATAAGTGAGGTAGTGTTCATGGGTTCAATGTCCGTATAGAAATCGGATGGTAGAGGGGAAAAGCTGAGGGTGTGTACCTTCAGGCTTCTGTACCTCCTTTCTGACGATAACAGTGAGAAGAGGGCATGGCCTGGGTGATGGGGATCTTTAATGACAGATATCAGCTTTCTGAGGCACCGCTCCTTGATGATGCCTTGGATACAACGGAGGCTAGTACCCAAGATGGAGCTGACTAATTTTTCTGTAGCTATTTTCAATCTTGTGCAGTGGCCACACACCCACACCCCCTCACAGCAGACAGTGATGCAGCCTGTCAGAATGCTCTCCATGGTACACCTGCAGAAGTTTTAGAGTGTTTTAGGTGACAAACCAAATCTCCTCAAAACTCCTAATTAAACCACATTTGGAAAACTGAGCTCAGTTGTAATCCCTCTAGAAAGAGGATTGATTTGCCTGGTGTTTAGATGAGTGCAGGGTGAATGTTTGGGATGAGAGTGTTTTTCTTTAAATGGAGATCGAGGAAGAGCCATATTTAAGAAAGGATGTACTGGCAATAGAGAGGGTCCAGAGAATGTTTACAAGAATGATCCCAAGAATGAAAGGGTTAACGCTTGATGGCTCTTGGCCTGTACTCATGGAGTTTAGTAGTTTGAGGTGGGATCTCATTGAAATCTATTAAATATTGAAAGGTCTAGATAGAGTGGACGTGGAGAGGATGTTTCCCTTAGTGGGAGCATCTAGGACTAGAAGGCATAGTCTTAGAATAGAAGGATGTCCCTTTAGAACAGAGATGAGGAGGAATTTCTTCAGACAGAGGGTGATAATTCTGTGGAATTCATTACCGCAAATAGCTGTGGAGGCCAAGTCATTGGGTATATTTAAATCAGAGGTCAATAGGTTCTTAATTAGTAAGGGTCTCAAAGGTTATGAAGTGAAGAAAGGAGAATGAAGTTGAGAGGGAAAATATCAAATGGCGGAGCAGACTTGATGGGCCGAGTGGCCTAATTCTGCTTCAATATCATGTGTTCTTATGGAAGACTGGCCTGAATGCCGGAGATTGGAAGACTGGGACATACAAAATTCTAAGAAGACTTGACAGGTAACTAGTAAATGTTGTTTCCAAACCCTGTCTTTGATGCCTGCTACAAGTTCCCAAACAACATCCATTACTCCCAATATTGACTCACTTTAAACTGCAAAGTGCTTTTAATGGCTTCAGAAGAATGCATTTGTAATTTGGATTATTAAAAAGAACTCTGATAATTTACTTGGTCTAGAAACTCGACGACAATACTACTGTTCTTTATTTGCTGAACAATAAAAGCTTTTTAATCACAATGAGATTGAGACTGATGATAACTCACCAAACAATGCTGAGTTTATTCTGAACTGAACCTTTATTGAATGCAACATTTATATTACTAATAGCAACCTCAGATTAGCAACTGTGTGGAAAGACACATAGTTTGCGGTTTCCACATGTACTGCCAGAGTCTCGGACACCAGGGTTGTGTTCTGGGCTAGGGATAATTACTGCCCTCTTACACAGCAAGGATTAAACATTATAGTTAAAATGTTGGCTTCACTGTGAACTTGTAATCATATCTACAATTACGGTGAAGGACTATGAAACTGAAATATCCAAAGCAGTGTGTTCCAAGGGATAACGTATGTCTTGTTAATACAAGAATAATCCAATATCCTGAAGATGGTCATTGAGGTAAACAGAATCTATGAAAGGAGAAATAGTGGTGATGAAAGACTATTGAACTTACCATCCCCTCACAGATGCTGCCTGGCTTCTTGTGTACTTCTAGTATGCTTAGCCCACTGTTTTACTCATTGTACAGGTTCCTGTTGTCCCTCTGGTACAGCAATCTTCCTCTGAGATCTTCAGTTTGATGTTCCAAAGCCTGTGCATTCGCCAGCAGGATAGTTGGGAATGGAAGTCTAAAGCCTCCGCGTTTCAGTCGTACTGTAGACTGGTGAGGCATCCCCGCTTCCGTTTCCTTAAGGGAGATCTGTACTCGCGACCCAAGGTTCATCCATTTTTGAGTACCAATAGGTTTTTCAAACCAATTTCACCACATATGAAACCTGATCCTGACACCCACGGTTGTGTGGCCAGGCACAGCACAAACCCTTCTATAAATTTGCCGATGACACAATCTCAGATGGTGACAAGGCAGCGTACAGAAGTGAGATAGATCAGATAGCAATAACAGCCTTGCACTTAAACTCAGTAAGGCCAAGGAAATGATTATAGACTTCAGGAAGGGGAAGTGAAGGAAACACACACCAGTCCTCATCGAGGAATCAGCAATGAAAAGGGTAAATAGTTTCAAGTTCCTGGGTGTCAAGATCTCTAAAGATTTACCCTTGGTCCAACATATTGATGCAATTATAAAGAAGGTGCACCAGCAGCTATAAGACATTAGGAGTTTGAGATAATTTGGCATGTCACCAAAGACTCGAGCAAATTCCTAGAGATGTGCTGTGGAGAGTATTCCAACTAGTTGCATCATTGTCTGGAAGGGAGGGGACACTACACTGGGTCAGAAAAAGCTGTAGAGGGTTGTAAATTCAGCCAGCTCCATCATGGACACTAACTCCCCGGCATGGAGGACATCTTCAAAAGTTGATGCCTCAAAAAGACGGCATCTATCATTAAGGACCCCCACCAACAAGGACGTACCGTCTTCCCATCACTACCACCGGGGAGGAGGTACAGGAGCCTGCACACTCAATTTTTAAAAACAGTTTCTTACCCTCTACCATCAGATTTCTGAATGGCCCATGAACCCATGAACACTACCTCGCTATTTTTGTTCATTTCTTGCACTACTTAGTAATTCTCATATACAGGAGTTACCTAATAAAGTGGCCACAGAGTGTGTATATATAGGAAAACATATACAATTTGATTATTCATATGGAAGAGGAATAACTCAGCAAAAAAGATACTGTGCTTTGTCTAACTGATCTTGGCAAGTACTTCTTGGGCTTGGCCATGGTACAGACTATGCTGAAATCATACGGACACAAGTACAGTCCAAGAGTGTCCATTGTAGCAGCAGAACATGCTGTCACATTACATCAACCAATAACTTTCATCTGAATGGCTCCTTGCTGCTAATGTTTCCAACAATGCTGATTGACTTACTGAAGATGCATTCAAGTTTGACAGTTCAGTGCTCAAAAAGATCTCTCAGATCAAACATGTGCCATAATATTTATAATTGAGTTACCAATAATAAATTTGTGATTCAGGGCATTGAGTACCAGAGATGGGATGTTGTGTTGAAGTTGCATAGGACATTGGTGAGGCTGAATTTGGAGTATTGTATGCATTTGTGGCCACCTACCTACAGGAAAGTTATCAAGTTGGAAAGAGTGCAGAGGAAATTTACAAGGATATTGCTGAGACTTGACGACCTGAGTTACTGGGATAGGCTGGATAGGTTTGGACTTTATTCCATGGAGCATAGGAGAATGAGGGAAAATTTTGAGGAGTTTGATAGAGTACATACATGCAGGCTTTTTTCCCTCAGGTTGGGTGGGACTAGAACTGGAGGTCATAGGCTTAGGGTGAAAGGTGAAATATTTAAGAGGAAATAGAGCCAGAACTTCTTCACTCAGGGGGTGGTGTGAGTGTGGAACGAGCTGCTGGTGAAAGTGGTTAACATGAGGTAAATGGATGAGAGGGGAATGGAGGGCTATAGTCTGGGTGCTGGTAGATGGGACTAGGAAGAAAAGCAGGTGGACATAGACTAGATGGACTAAAGGGCCTGTTTCTGCAGTGTAGTGCTCCTTGACTCTCATTTTATAACTCTACGATTCATTCACAGATTTTAGACTCCCATTCTTGTTTCCAACTGCAAGGAGTGGTTTCACTGCCATACAAAACCATACAAGGTGAAGGCACTTTCAAGAGAGGGGATCGCCTGGAAACTCCATAACCAGTGCAAATATACGGTCAGATGTATGCAAATCAGACTGTGCACAGCATCCGCATCAGAGTTGATTTTTTTTTTCATTTAATCCTGACCTCAGGTGCCCTCCATGTGAAGCTTGCCCATTCTCCCTGTTTCTTCCATGGGCTTTGGTTTCCCCTCACATGGCAAAGACATACAGCTCAGTAGGTTGATTGGCCACTGTAGATGGACCCTCATGTGTAGGTGTGGGGTAGAGTTGGGAGTGTGCAGGTGGTTTACAGGAGGGGTGTGGTTGACTTAATGCCCCAAAATGGGCTCCTTCTCTTTTGTAAAGAGATACAAGTTGAGGTACTTCATGAAAGTAAATTAAAAAACAAAGTAGCCTTTAGGATTAGATTAGTCACTTCTAGATCTGAATTCTCAAATAGTCACCAGCAAACGTGAAATTGTGCCTCCTAATAAAATGAGATTGAGCCAAACTCTCACTTTTGGTGAAGACCATTACAGGTAGCTGATTTATTTAAACGTGATGTTAAATAAGTCAACCCAGGGCAGCTAAAAAAAAAATGAACTGCTCATAACATTGTGACTGCTACAGTACTGTGTTCAAATTTTAAGCACATATGTATAGCTAGGGTGCCTAACACTTTTGCATAGCACGGTAGTAATTTTATGTATTGCACTGTACTGCTGCCGCAAAAAAAAACAAATTTCATGACACATGCAAGTGATGATAAACTGATGCTGATATGGGTCTCTATTGACAAGGTGCCACACATGAGGCTGTTTACCAAGTTAAGAACCCATGGTATTACAGGAAAGTTACTAAGATGATTAGAGCATTGGCTGATTGGCAGGAGGCAGCGAGTAGGAATAAAAGGATCCTTGTCTGGTTGGCTGCCAGTGACTAGTGGTGTTCCACAAGGATTGGTGTTGGGACCACTTCTTTTTATGCTGTATATAAAAGATTTCAATAATGAAATAGATGGCTTTGTTGCCAAGTTTGCAGACAACACGAAAATTGGTGGAGGGGCAGGTAGTGTTGAGGAAACAGGTAGGATGCAGAAGGACTTAGACAGATTAAGAGCATGAGCAAGGAAGTGGCAAGTGAAATATAATGTTGGAAGATGCGTCGCATGCACTTTGGTAGCAGAAATAAATGTGTGAGCCATTTTCTAAATGGGGAGAAAATCCAAAAATCTGAAATGCAAAGGGACTTGGGAGTCCTTGTGCAGAACACCCTAAAGGTTAACTTGCAGGTTGAGTTGGCTGTGAGGAAGGCAAATGCAATGTTAGCATTCATTTCAAGAGGTCTAGAATACAAGAGCAGGGAGGTGATGCTGAGGCTTTATAAGGCACTAGTGAGGCCTCACCATGAGTGAAAAGATGTACTGGCATTGGAGAGGGTCCAGAGGAGGTTCACAAGGATGATTCAGGGAATGAAAGGGTCATCATACGAGGAACATTTGATGGCTCTGGGTCTGTACTCACTGGAATTTAGAAGGATGAGGGGGGTTGGTCTCATTGAAACATTTCGAATATTGATAGGCCTAGACAGAGTAGATGTGGAAAAAATGTTTCCCATGGTGGGAGAGTCTAGGACTAGAGGGCAGAGCCTCAGGATAGCGGGGCATCCATTCAAAACAGAGATGTGAAGAGATTTCTTTAGCCGGAGGATGGTAAATTTTGTGGAATTTGCTACCAAATGTAGCTGTGGAGGCCAGGTCGTTGGGTGTATTTAAGGCAGAGATTGATATATTCTTGATTGGACATGGCACCAAAGGTTACGGGGAGAAGCCCGGGAAATGGGGTTAAGGAGGAGAAAAAAAAGGATCAGCCATAGTTGAATGGTGGAGCAGACTCGATGGGCCAAATGGCCTAATTCTGCTCCAATGTCATATGGTCTTATTGTGGATGGGGCCAGGGAGAGGGGAATCATGGTTGGGAAAAGGGGAAGGAGACGGGAGTGAGCGGGAACCAGTAGGGAGACATTCTATAATGATCAATAAGCCAATTGTTAACAGTGCTTGGTGTCTCAGCACTGGGTGTGTCTGCACCCACACCACCCATTCCCCTGACACTCCTTCTCTGACACCTGTCACAACCCCCTCATACGTTGCTCCACCCTTGCAATTCTAACATCCTTTGCTCCAACCAGGTTTTCAAACTCACTCTCTGCTCCACGTTGACAAATACAGTACTGAGCAAAAGTCTTAGGCACCCTAGCTATATACAAGTTCCTAAGACTTTTGCTCAGTAAGATTTTTTTTTAGATTATGAAGACACGTAGTCCTCTTTTATTGTCATTTAGTAATGCATGCATTAAAAAGTGATACAATATTTCCTCCGGTGTGATATCACAAAACACAGGACAGACCAAGACTGAAAAAACTGACAAAACCACATAATTATAACATATAGTTACAACAGTGCAACAATACCATAACTTGATGAAGAAGTCCATGAGCACAGTAAAAGTTCAAAGTCTCTCAAATGTCCCACATCTCACGCAGACGGGAGAAGGAAGAAAAACTCTCCCTGCCATGCTGACCACAGTCCCACTCTGAGTAATCCAAAAACTTCGAGCTCTGATCAGCTCTCCGACACCGAGTACTGAGCACCATCTCTGTCTGAATGATTCGACCCCAACATTGGTCACCAACAGCAGGCAAAGCTGGGGATTTTGAGGCCTTCCCTCCGGAAGATTCCCGACAACGCAGTAACAACAGCAGCGAACGAGCGTTTCAGAAATTTCTCCAGATGTTCCTCTGTGCTTTCACGTCCATTCTCCATCAAATCAGAATTGTCCACGGACCCTATTTAACAGATACAATATCATTTTTCACCGGAGGGCTGCTCTCTCTCCTCCCGATTGAAAGAGTACAGAGAAAATCTAAAGAATTTTGCAGGAATTGGGGACCTGAGTTTCAGAGAAGGTTGAACAGGTTAGGATTTTATTCCCTGGAAATTAGGAGAATGAGGAGAGATTTGATTGAAGTCCAATTATGAGGGATATAGATAAGGTAAAGGAGGCTTTTTCCACTGAGGTTGAATGAGAGTAGAAGGAGAAGTCATGGGTTGAGGGTGAAAGGTGAAATGTTTAATGGGAACCTGAGAGAGAACTTCTTCATTCAGAGGGTGCTGGGAGTGCGGAACAAGCCGCCAGTGGAAGTGGTGGATGTGGGTTCAATTTCAACATTTAAGAGAAGTTTGGATAGGTGCCTGGGTGGTAGGGGAATGGATGGCTATGGTCTGGGTTCAGGACAATGGGATAAGGTAGAATAAGACTTCAGCATGGACTAGATGGACAGAAGGGCATGTTTCTGTGCTGTAGTTCTCTATGGCTGTATGATTCTACTTTGCCATTCACCTTCCCCGTTTCCGGGCTGTCCTTTCATGGTAATGAGAGACAGCCAACTTTCTAGTGAATACCTCTTAGGTTTTATTCAATTTCAGCAAGTTATCACCACTAAACATCACTGAAACACTTGCCATTTCAAGAAAGAAGTAGAATGTTTCCTCGCTTACAACAAGTGGCTCATTGTTAAAAATGCTTAATTGGCTATAGAGCACTGTGGGTTGTGCTAAGTTCATGAAAACTGGTGTATAATGCAAGCCTTTCTCTTTATAACTTTATGGCATTGCAGACTCCCAGCCATGCCAGTATTGCAGAGGAAGCCAAAGTTAATACTGCACAGAGGGCAGAAAGGAAGTCTCCTGCAATGCAGCAACTATTTCTACCAAAGAGAAGAGAAAAGTTTATTAGTTTCCATCTGCCACCTCATAATGATTCGTTTAGCAATTGAACACTCCCATTCTAATGCACACACTCACACTTACTCTTATCCAAGCACTCTGAGAGAAGCAATGCAGTGGTCTTCTTCTAGGTTTAGTGCCCACCAAAGTACTTGTAGAATCCCCTGCTCTTAAAAACAAATGTTGAAATGACTCTGTAGTTCAAGTTTAAAGACTGTAGATGAAATATCTGGCTATTCTGTCTGAGCAAACAATCCAGAAAAATAGTTTCCTCAATATCAATATAGTTAAGTAATATAGCTGATTTCAGAAAAACATTGAGATGGTGCCAGCAAACAACGCGACCAAAAGCGACGTCCTACTGATAGTTCACAAACCCACTTCTTCTTTCAAATATGCTTCTGCTACGAAGCTGCAAGCGATTGGAACCTGTGATTTACATTTTGATGGTGTGTTTTGAGGGAAATCAATGATTTGGTGCTTTGTATCTCCGAGGGAGTTCAATGAGGTTTGGCGCAGAGTGCGCTCCACTGGAGGCCTGGAGAAGAGGTGCGGGCCTATGATCGACTCCATTGCTTCTCTCCAACAGAGACGTCGAGCAAAGGTTGGAGTCAATGAGGATGAGAGCAGGGGACGGGCAGGTGTCCGGTGCAGTCTGCCTGCATTTAACTGGTCTTCCTCTCCTTCTCGCCACCTCCTGCTGGAGGAGAGTGCAGGAGTCACGGATCCACAATGTCACGATTGATCAACAACACTGTGGACTCATTTTGGGGAACTTTGAAGTTCATGTTGCATGTGTTCCTGGATTCTGGTTCCTCTTTTTTTCACTGTTTTTGAGCGGTTTGATCAGGGCGATCGATGCGAACTGGGGTGTTTCGGCGAAGAATGGGCCGGCAGCTTGCAATGGCTAGTGATGCGATGCTGAACCGAGCTGAGCTGAACGCTACTGGTTTGCTGTTTGATATTCTATGTGTTGTTTACTTGCCTTTTGCCATTGGCGCAATTTGTTCTTTTTCTCACACATTGGGCGTTTGACGTTTGAACGGGTTCCATGGTGTTTCTTCGTTTCATGGCTGCCTGCAGGAGGACGAACCTCAGAGATGTATTCCGTATACATACTTCGATAATAAATGTACTTTGAGTATCTGATTAAAGATTAGCGTTTTAGTCACGTGTACATTGCAACATCGAAATATAGAGTGAAATACAATGTTTGTGTCAATGTCCAGCATAGCCAAGTGGTTAAGGCGTTCGTCTAGTGATCTGAAGGTCGCTAGTTCAAGCCTCAGCTGTGGCAGCGTATTTGTATCCTCGAGCAAGGCACTTAATCACACATTGCTCTAGTGTCTGTGCGAGGCGTGGCGCCCCACACAGACTTCCAATCTGCGCCTTGTAAGGTATGGAGTGCCCGACGCAGGCCTCTCATGGTCTGAGTCGACGTTCACCTCCCCAGCATAGCCAAAAACAGTGCTGAAGACAGCCCAAAAGTATCGCCATGCTTCTGGCATCCATCACTAAGGACTTCACCATCCAGTCCATGCCCTCTTCTCACTGCTGCCATCGGGAAAGAGGTGCAGGAGCCTTAGGTCCCAAATAACCAGGTTCAGGAACAGTTATCCATCAGCCACTGGGCTCCTACACCAAGGTGGATAACTTCACTCAACTCAACTCTGCACTCATTTTTAAGGACTCTAGTATTATTTACTTTATATTTGCATAGTTTTTCTTCTTTGGTACATTGGTTGTTCATCAGTCTTTGTGTGTAATTTTTCATTGATAATATTGTAGCCTGGATTCCCTTTGTTTATTAGGGACATTGCACCATTTAGTTGGACAGGGGACTGTTACCAAACAGTTTCTAAATAGAATCAATCGTGTGCACTAGTTGTGGCTGTTAGACACCACACTGTGCTTAGAGAGACAAGTTTCTAAATAGCGTCAGTTGCGTGTGCTTGTGCTCAAAAAGCAGTGATTTTTGTCATGGATAGTTGGCGAAAAATAAGCATTAAGGCAACTTAGAACTATTTTACTCACTAAGGTTTCAAGCATTCAGGCTTAGAGTTGCCAGAAACAGCCAGGAGTGAAATGAAACAATTTCAGTACTTCGACAAGTGACGAACTACAAAGAATTTGAAAGTATCAACAATCATCTTGAATGTTACAATGCGAATGATTTGGAAGATGCAATTATCAAAGGTATTTTTATGAAGGTAATCCATTATCTGCACTAGGTGTCTGTACTGATTTTGTTCATTTACAGTCAATCAAAAGAACACAGCGCTTACCGTCGATAACAATTAGGAACTAATACACAGTTCTATAGTACTGTCATAAACAAGGGAAAATCTGCAGATGATAGAAATTGCAATGAAGGGTCTCGGCCCGAAACATTGGCTCTTTACTCTTTTCCATAGATGCTGCCTGGCTAAATGAATTCCTCCAGCATTTTGAGTGTGTTCTATAGTACTGTAGTAGTATCTGTAGTGTTCTAATTTGTTCTGTATTTCATTTTGATGCCTAATTTGTTACTCAGTTTGTTACAAATGGTAGTTTGTCTTATTTATATCTTTTCAACTGTTTCCATGAAACTTCAGCTAACTGGGGCAGCTGCTTAATTGGGCCAAAATGTACTGGTCCCAATGTGTCCCAATTAACCAGAATCCACAACATAGACATACCTTGATAATAAATTTACTTTGAACTTTGAACATAACGTGCCCACAACCTGCTAATTCAGAATATGTGACAAAACAGGAGCAGCTGGAGGAAGCCGACACGATCACAGGGAGAATGTAAAAACTCCTTACAGATGGCGGTGTGAATTGAACCTCAATCATCAGACCACTGACACGGTAGGGCATTGCGCTAACCACTACAGTACCATGTCTCCTCTACACACAGTGACTCTAACAGTGAGAGGAAAATGAAATCGGCCTATATTGCAAGAAACCTGACAATTACACAAGACTGAAATCAAAGTTACCCAATGAAATGTAGATTTTGAGGATATTTTAAAAGGTGGTAATAGTCAATAGTTGTATTTAATATCAGAGAATGTATACAATATACAACCTGAGATTCTTACTCACCACTGACATCCTTTAAAATAGAAGGGAAAAAACCCGAAGAATGAATGACAGAAAAAAAGACTTAAGAACCACAAAGCCCTCTGCCTCCCTCCCACTCACAAGCAGCATCAACCCTCCCCCCACTTATTCTGGCACAAAGCATCAGTATTCCCACCAACCACCATGCAAAGTTCGCAAAGAGAGGCCATAGTCTACAGGACATCAGAAACTAACTGTTCACTCCAACATTTTCGACATCCCACAGGTTCTTTCTCACTATCTAGGGAGAGACAGATATCGCTCCTTCTGCGGCGACAGGGGAGACAACAGTCACTATTTCCATGTTACAGTCAGTCTGAAGCATTGCTTTTTATTCTGAGTTTTCCAACTCGAGAATCGTCAGATTGATTACCGAGAGCAGAGCCCTCCGACAGCCACTCCCGCTGTCTTCGATGTTCCAGCTCCCACTATGCTTCAGTAAGCAACACCAGCGAGACTTCTGTCCACATCCCCGTCCAAGCCCCGAAGTCACCCAGCCTGAGGCCAGACCTGGAAATTCCAAAACGCGACTGATCATCGAGCTCCAAGAATGGGAGCACAGCATTGCGCAGAACCATGGTTTTTGAGTGCCGCTATAGATCAAAGATCCCGCTAGGACACCAATCACCCTGAAAATGAAACTAGAGACATTAGAATATGAAGAATTTAGCTGCTTTGCTGACGTGTTGGGAGATGTCACCTGCTGGTGCCGTTTTTAGCTGCAGCCACCTTATTGTAGATATAGATGGGTTTAAGGAGAAAATTCTAAATATATTAGCTGAAAGCGACAACGTACTGATGAAACTCAGCAACTCATGCCGCAGCTGTGGGAGGAAGGAAATTACTGATGTTTCAGGTTTGAACCCTGCATCGGGGTTAACGTGGGAGGGGAAAGATTTGAAAGGAGATCTGAGTGTGGCAAGCTTCTCATTCAGAGGGTGGTGCATATGTGGAATCAGCTGCCAAAGGAAGTGGACGAGCCAGATAAAATAACAGCATGGCAGCGCTGTAGTGGTTAGCATAACATCTTACAGTACCAGCGATCTGGGCTCAATTCCCACGGCCATCCATAAAGAGCTTGTACTTTCTCCCCGTGACCGCGTGGGTTTCCTCCCACAGTCCAAAGTCATACCGGTTGGTAGGTTAGGTTACTTGGTCATTGTAAATTGTCCCGTGATTAGGCTGGGGTTAAAATCAGGGGTTGCGGGGCTCAAAAGGCCAGAGAGGACTATTCCACGCAGTACAAATAAATAAATAACTCAATGTCATTTAAAAGACATTTGGATAGGTACATGGTTGAAAAATATTTTTACAGAGGTATGGGCCAAATGTAGGTAAAATGAATGAGATTAGTCCACTCATCATCAACAACAGTTAGTGCTGTTTCAGCATTCAGGTTTCTGGGCATCATGTGGGACCATATCTCCTTCATTAACAAACCAGCTCAGCAGAGGATGTACCTCTCGTGGCAACTGGTAAAATTCCATCTTCCCCAGAGCATGCTGGTGCAGTTCTGCCCCTCCATCACATCAGACATTGCTGTCTGGTTTAGTGCCGCACCCTCTCACAATGTACAAAAACTACAGCGAGCTGTCGGGTCAGCAGAAAAGGACATTGGCTGCAGTCTACCATCACTGCAGGACTTGTATGTGTCCGGGACAAGAAGTGGGAAGGAAAATCAATGTGGACTCCACCCGCCCAGCAAACTACCTTTTCCAAATTTCCATTCTAGGAATCTTCATCACATCTTAAAAGTTTCTTCCCCCAGACAGATAATCTGATTAACCATTACAGTCATAGTCATACTTTATTGATCCCGGGAGAAATTGGTTTTTGTTACAGTTGCACCATAAATAATTAAATAGTAATAAAACCATAAATAGTTAAATAGTAATATGTAAATTATGCCAGGAAATAAGTCCAGGACCAGCCTATTGGCTCAGGGTGTCTGACCCTCCAAGGGAGGAGTTGTAAAGTTTGATGGCCACAGGCAGGAGTGACTTCCTATGATGCTCTGTGTTGCATCTCAGTGGAATGAGCCTCTGGCTGAATGTACTCCTGTGCCCAACCAGTACATTATGTAGTGGATGGGAGACATTGTCCAAGATGGCATGCAACCTGGACAGCATCCTCTTTCCAGACACCACCTTCAGAGAGTCCAGTTCCATCCCCACAACATCACCGGCCTTACGAATGAGTTTGTTGATTCTGTTGGTGTCTGCTACCCTCAGCCTGTTGCCCTAGCACACAACAGCAAACATGATAGCACTGGCCACCACAGACTCGTAGAACATCCTCAGCATCGTCCAGCAGATGTTAAAGGACCTCAGTCTCCTCAGGAAATAGAGACGGCTCTGACCCTTCTTGTAGACAGCCTCAGTGTTCTCTGACCAGTCCAGTTTATTGTCAATTCGTATCCCCAGGTATTTGTAATCCTCCACCATGTCTACACTGACCCCCTGGATGGAAACAGGGGTCACCGATACCTTAGCTCTCCTCAGGTCTACCACTAGCTCCTTAGTCTTTTTCACATTAAGCTGCAGATAATTCTGCTCACACCATGTGACAAAGTTCCCTACCGTAGCCCTGTACTCAGCCTCATCTCCCTTGCTGATGCATCCAACTATGGCAGAGTCATCAGAAAACTTCTGAAGATGACAAGACTCTGTGAAGTCCGAGGTGTAAATGGTGAAGAGAAAGGGAGACAAGACAGTCCCCTGTAGAGCCCCAGTGCTGCTGATCACTCTGTCGGACACACAGTGTTGCAAGCACACGTACTGTGGTCTGCCAGTCAGGTAATCAAGAATCCATGACACCAGGAAAGCATCCACCTGCATCGCTGTCAGCTTCTCCCCCAGCAGAGCAGGGCGGATGGTGTTGAACGCACTGGAGAAGTCTAAAAACATGACCCTACCTGCTGAACCATAGACACGGTTCAGCAGGTAGATGATGGCATCCTCAACTCCTAGTCAGGGCTGGTAGGTGAACTGGAGGGGGTCTAAGTGTGGCCTGACCATTGGCCGGAGCAGCTCCAGAACAAGTCTTTCCAGGGTCTTCTGATTTGGGAGGTCAATGCCACCGGTTTGTAGTCATTGAGGCCGCTGGGGCATGGCGTCTTCGGCACAGGGACGAGGCAGGACGTCTTCCACAGTACAGGAACCCTCCGGAGCCTCATGCTCAGGCTGAAGACATGGCAAAGTACTCCACATAACTGAGGGGCACAGGCTTTGAGCACCCTGGTACCGACACCATCCGGTCCTGCAGCCTTGCTTGGGTTGAGACGTTTCAGCTGTCCCCACCACACCCCTGTCTATCTATTACCCCATCACAGCACTGCAGTGTAAACACTTCCAACCAGTGGTTCTCAACAGGGGCCATGCCAGATTTTGTAAAAAACTAGAAACTGGGGGCCACAGGAGTGTCTGAATGGGCCATGGCAAGTTTTCTGTTTTAATGAAATATAACTAAACTATATAAATTAAAATCACTTGGTTGCACTGTGTATGGTAGCATTTCTAAGTGATAAGCAGCTTGGAGAACAAATAGTCACTGCCAAGTCTGACATATTTTACCTGGCAGAGATATTTGAAAAATGGAATTTATTAAATAGTTCCAAAGAAAAAAAAGCTGCTACCTTCTATAATGCAAAAAGACGATTACCACTTTCATTGAAAAACTCAAACTTTTCAGCGGTAATATTGACCATTGCGAATTTATGCAATTCCCTTCACTGACCACTCTTAAGAGTAGAATTGGAAGATGATGATCTGACTGTACAGCTCGATCATTTGAAACAATCACGCACTGACATGTGATTTTGGTTCAGGGACCTGCAGGAGGTGCATATTCCAGATTGGGTGGTGGATCCTTCTGGGGTGAATGTGAGTGATGTTGACACCACATTGCAAGAACATCTTGAGTGATATAAAAGCTCCAGTAAAATTCAACACAGAAAGTAAAATTTCTGAATAAATAGTGATACTCAAAATGTTTCCACAGATCTGGGAGAAATCCAAATAAGATCTTCATGACATCTTAAAAGTTTCTTTCCCCAGGCAGTTAATTGGATTTTTAATTGGATTTCCCACCTCTTGTTGAATGTACCCGCTGTCAAAAGCTCTTAACCATCTTGATATTATGAAAAAGAAGTGATCTTCGATTATCTTTAACCAAGTTGAAACGAGATATTCAAAAACTCACTAGTTAACATCAGTCACAAGGATCTCATTAAATACCTAAAGTAACAATATTAAGTGCTTTTTCTAGCTGGTTGTATTCCAATCTCTTTGTATCAACATTGTTATTTTGTTTATAATCTTGGAAAAATTAATAAAAAGATTTAAAAAGAAAGAAAAAAGAGCTGGTTAGAAAAATATTAAATACAGTGCCAATAAAAAGTATTCACCCCCCCTAGAAGTTTTTACATTTTTTTTTGTTTTACAACAGTGAATCACAGTGGATTTAATTTGGCCGATCTTTCGTGTCAAAGTGAAAATAGATCTCTACAAAGTGATCTAAATTAATTACCGATACAAAACACAAAATAATTGATTGCATAAGTATTCATATCCTACAAACCACTACTTAGTAGATGCATCTTCCGCAGCGATTACAGCCTTCAGTCTGTATGGATAGATCTCTATCAGCTTTGCACATCTGGACACCGCAATTTTTCCCCATTCTTCTTTGCAAAACTGCTCAAGCTCTGTCAGATTGCATGGGGATCATGAGTGAACAGCCCTTTTTCAAGTTCAGACACAAATCTTCTCCCAAGTTGTAGTCCTCTTGCAGACTGCATCAGGTTTTCCTCCAGGATTTCCCTGTATTTTGCTGCATTCATTTTACTCTTCACCTTCACAAGCCTTCCAGGGCTTACTGCAGTGAAACATCCCCACAGCGTGATGCAACCCCACCGTGCTTCATGGTAGGGATGGTGTGTTTTTGGTTCTGTTCAGTGTTTGATTTACGCCAAACAACCCAATTTTGGTTTTGTCAGGCCATATAACCTTCTTCCAGCTGACTTCAGAGTTTCCTACATGTCTTCTGGCAAAGCCTAGCTGAGATTTCATATGACATGTTTCAACAGTGGCTTTCACTTTGCCACTCTCCCATAAAGTTGCTGCTGGTAAAGCACCCAGGCAACAGTTGTCGTTTGCGCAGTCTCTCCCATCTCAGCCACTGAAATTTGTAACTCCTCCAGAGTTGTCATATGGTGACCTCACTCACTAGTTCTCTTCTTGCACAGTCAAGTTCTTGAGGACAGCCTGTTCTAGGCAGATTTACAGCTGTGCTATATTGTTTCCATTTTTTGATGATTGACTTAACTGTATCCAAGGGATATTCAGTGACTTGGAAATTTTCTTGTACTCATTTCTTGACTTGTGCTTTTCAATAACCTTTTCGCAGAGTTGTTCTTTCGTCTTCATGGTGTAATTTTTGCTAGGATACTGACTCACCAGCAGTTGGATCTTCCCAATACAGGTGTATTTTTACTACAATCAATTGAAACACCTTGACTGCACATGGTAATTTCCATTTAACTAATTATTTATCTGCTGAAACCAATTGACTGCACCAGTGATTAAAGGGGGTGAATACTTATGCAATCAATTATTTTGTGTTTTATATTTGTAATTAATTTAGAACACTTCATTGAGATCTGTTTAAAGCCAAATTAAATACTCAGTTATTCAACATTGCAAAACAATAAAACATGAAAACTTTCAAAGGGGTTGAATACTTTTTATAAACACTGTATATTATAAAGTATTCTATTTAGAGCTTTGAAATAGTGTATTTTTCATATACACCTGTAACATTATACTTAACATATAATAATACCTATAAGCTGTTAAAAATAAATACTTCTTTTTCCCTTATTAGCGACAGAGAGAGAGCCTGTGGTACGTCGAATACCAGGTGAATGAGTAGTCTTTGAGCTACTGCAAGAATGTGTCTTTATTGATGCTTTGCTGGACGCTTGAGTGCTCGGTGGGGGTTGCTTTTTTGCTGGTGGGGAGGGGGTTGTTGCTTTGCTGCTGTTTGTGCATTGGGGTGGGGCTGGGGGGGGTTCTCCGGGGTTCTAAAATTTAACTGTCATTCATTCTTTGGAGCACTCCTCTGTTTTCACGGATGTTTGCAAAGAAGAAGATTTTTAGGATGTATATTGTACACATTTCTCTGACATTAGATATACCTATCGAAACTATTGAAACTATCGACTGTATATTAGAATAATTAGCACAGATGATCAAATAAAGCTTTAAGCAACTAACAGAGAAAATGGAGGATGGAGGCCACTGAGGTAAATGAAAGTCACAAGTGGCCCCTGAGCAGAAAACATTTGAGACCCACTGCTTTAAACCACTTTCTATAATGCTGGTTATATTGTAAATACATGTTGTTATTTATATATTAGATTAGATTAGATTATGAGGATACTCAGTCCTCATTTATTGTCATTTAGAAATGCATACATTAAAAAATGATACAATGTTCCTCCAGAAAGATATCACAGAAACACAGGACAAACCAAGACTAAAACTGACAAAGCCACGTAATTGTAACATATAGTTACAACAGTGCAAAGCAATACCATAATTTGATAAAGAGCAGACCATGGGCACGGTAAAAAAAAAGTCTCAAAGTTCCGATCAACTCCTGATAGTCCCGATAACAGGCGGCAAAAGGGAGAAACTCTCCCTGCCATAAACATCCAGGCGCCAACAACTGCCGATGCATTGGAAGCACCTGACCACAGCCGACTCTGAGTCTGTCCGAAAACTTCGAGCCTCCAACCAGCCCCTCCGATACAACCTCCCGAGAACCATCCTCTGCCGAGCGCTTCGACCCCGCCCCGGCTGCCGAGCAACAAGCAAAGCCGAGGACTCGGGGCCTTCTCCTCCGGAGATTCTGGATCACACAGTAGCAGCGGCAGTGAAGCAGGCATTTCAGAAGTTTCACCAGATGTTCCTCCATGCTCTCACATCTGTCTCCATCAAATCAGGATTGTGCATGGCACCCTACTATTGATGTACATTTTATTTCATATCCATACTTTAATCTCTAATTTTATTTTTTATATCATTCCTTATTCAAAGTTTAAAGTAAATTTTATTACCAAAGTACATATATGTCATCATGGGATTCCTAAGATTCATCTTCCTCCGGGCATACTCAATAAATCTATAGATAGAAACTATAACAGGAACAATGAAAGATCAACTAGAGTGCAGAAGACAACAAACAACTGTAAAAGCAAATATAAATTGTGGATGACATGAATTCATCTGAGTTTGATAAATGAAAAGTTGACCTCGAAATCCAGCTGAAAATACTGCGTGCGTTCTAAGAGTTTCAGTGCCAAATAGGGTGGGATAGGGGCATGCTGAGAGAATGAATCAGAATCAGGTTTATTATCACCAGCATGTGACATGAAATTTGTTAACTTAGCAGCAGCAGTTCAATGCATAGTCTAGAAGAGAAAATCTAAAATAAATCTAGAAGAAAATAATAATAAATAAAATAATAATAATAATAATAAAAATAAACAAGTAAATCAATTACGTTTATTGAATAGATTTTTAAAAACATGCAAAATACTGAAATACTGTACATTTAAAAAAAAGTGAGGTAGTGTCCAAGGATTCAATATCCATTTAGGAATCAGATGACAGAGGGGAAGAAGCTGTTTCTCAATCACTGAGTGTGTGCCTTCAGGCTTCTGTACCTCCTATCTGATGATAACAGTGAGAAAAGGGCATGCCCTGGGTGCTGGAGGTCCTTAATAATGGACGCTGCCTTTCTGAGACACTGTTCCCTGAAGATAGAAACATAGAAACATAGAAAACCTACAGCACAATACAGGCTCTTCAGCCCACAAAGTTGTGTTGAAATTGTTCTTACCTAAGAAATTACCTTAGGTTACCCATAGCCCTCTATTTTTCTCAGCTCCATACAGCTGTCCAGGAGTATCTTAAAAGACCCTATCGTTTTCCCCCAGCTGACTTCTCACAGCCCTCATTTGAGATTTAATGTCTAGTATTTTTGAGCACTTTGTACCATAGGCATCCCTCGAACGTTATGTCTTTTTTTTGCTTATTTCTTTTTTATACATGTCTGAGCTGGTATGTTTTTGTTGATTTCATTGGGTTTTTTTTGAAAATTTTGAAAATAAAGTATTAAAAAAAGGACCCTATCGTATCCGCCTCCACCACCATCGTCGGCAGCTCATTCCATGCACTCACCACTCTCTGTGTAAAATACTTTCCCCTGATACCTCCTCTGTACCTACTTCCAAGCACCTTAAAAGCGTGCCTTCTTGTGCTAGCCATTTCAGCCCTGGGAAAAAGCCTCTGACTATCCACACGATCAGTGCCTCTCATCATCTTATACAACTCTATCAGGTCACCTCTCATCCTCCGTCGCTCCAAGGAAAAAAGGCCGAGTTCACTCAACCTATTCTCATAAGGCATGTTCCCCAAACCAGGCAACATCCTTGTAAATCTCCTCTGCACCCTTTCTATGGTTTCCACATCCTCCATATAGTGAGGCGACCAGAACTGAGCACAGTACTTCAAGTGGCGTCTGACCAGGGTCCTATACAGCTACAATAGTACTTCTCGGCTCCTAAACTCAATCCCACGATTGATGAAGGCCAATGCACCATATGCTTTCTTAACCATAGAGTCAACCTGCGTAGCAGCTTTGAGTGTCCTATGGACTTGGACCCAAAGATCCCGCTGATCCTCCACACTGCCAAGAATCTTACCATTAATAGTCTATTCTTTCATCATATTTGACCTACCAAAATGAACCACTTCACACTTATCTGGGTTGAACTCCATCTTCCACTTCTCAGCCAATTTTTGCATCCTATCGGTGTCCCGCGATAACCTCTGACAGCCCTCCACACTATCCACAACACCTCCAACCTTTGTGTCATCAGCAAACTTACTAACCCATCCTTCCACTTCTTCGACTAGGTCATTTATAAAAGTCACGAGGAGTAGGTATCCCAGAACAGACCCCTGACGCACACCACTAGTCACCAAACTCCATGCAGAATATGACCCGTCTGCAACTACTCTTTGCCTTCTGTGGGCAAGCCAATTCTGGATCCACAAAGTAATTTCCCTTGGATCCCATGTCTCCTTACTTTCTCAAAATTCCTTGCATGGGGTACCTTGTCAAATGCCTCACTGAAATCTATATAGACCACATCTACTGCTCTACCAGCATCAATGTGTTTTGTCACATCCTCAAAAAATTCAATCAGGCTCATAAAGCATGACCTGCCTTTCACAAAGCCATGCTGACTATTCTTAATCATATTATGCCTCTCCAAATGTTCATAAATCCTGCCTGTCAGGATCTTCTCTATCAATTTATCAACCACTGAAGTAAGACTCACTGGTCTATAATTTCCTGGGCTATCTCTACTCCCTTTCTTGAATAATAGAACAACATCCACAACCTTCCAATCCTCCGGAATCTCTCCCATTCCCATTGATGATGCAAAGATCATCGCCAGAGGCTCAACAATCTCCTCCCTTGCCTCTCACAATAGCCTGGGGTACATCTCGTCCTGTCCCGGTGACTTATCCAACTTGGTGCTTTCCAAAAGATGTGCTGGGTACTTTGTAGGCTCGTGCCCAAGATGGAGCTGACTAGATTTACAACCCTCTGCAGCTTCTTTCGGTGCTGTGCAGTAGCCCCTCCATACCAGATAGTGATGCAGCCTGTCAGAATGCTCTCCACAGTACAACTATAGAAGTTTTTGAGTGTATTTGTTGACGTGCCAAATCTCTTCAAACTCCTAATAAAGTATAGTCGCTATCTTGCCTTCTTTATAACTACATCAATATGTTGGGACCAGGTTAGATCCTCAGAGATCTTGACACCCAGGAACTTGAAAATGCTCACTCTCTCCACTTCTGATCCCTCTGTGAGGGTTGGTATGTGTTCCTTCATCTTACCCTTCTGAAAGTCCACAATCAGTTCTTTCGTCTTACTGACATTGAGTGCCAGGTTGTTACTGCGACACCACTCCACTAGTTGGTATATGTCACTCCTGTACGCCCTCTTGTCACCACCTGAGAGGTGTGGTTGTATCGTCATCAGGTTCACAGGTGGTATTTGAGCTATGCCTGGCCACACAGTCATGTGTAAATGATGGGCCAAAATAGAGAGTCCCGGGAACAAGAAGGGCATGGTATTGGAAGGTCACCTTCGGGTGTGAAGCAGGTGGGATCTGCTGCCTCACATTCAGGGACACAGGTCTGATTCAAGGGCCCTCTCTGTGGTATTCCCACAGTCTCCCCGTAACCACCTGAGTTTCCTCTGGTTTGCTCCCGCATCCCAAAGACATGTAGGGTAGGTCAGGTGGCCACTGTAAACAGCCCCTCATGGCAGGTGTGTGCTAGAATCTGGGAGAAGATAATGGGACTGAGGGAAGAATAAAAACAAATTGAGATTGATGCAGATCAGTCCAAGTAGGTGGCTAGCACAGACTCTGGGACTCTGCAACGACCAAATATATTGCGTGTGATAGAGCCTCAGTTCAGGATCAGGAGGGCTAGCTAAAGGGCACAGTGCACAATGGTTCACCAAGAACAGACATTTGAGGAACAGTCGGACTGTGGTAGGAGTGAAGGTGTTGACTGGAATACATCAGAAGCTGACAAAACCCAAGGTTGCCACGTTGGAACGCCGTGCCCAGGACTCGGTGTGAAGGGTGGTCACAGTGGTCCCGTGCAGAAGAGTTTCACAGACCACCCTCCACCCCTGCCAGGAGGACAGTGTCAGAGCAGCACAATAACTGTAATACCCTCATTACATGACGTGCTGCTCTCCCTCATTCACCCACGATTACCCTTTTAATTGCCAGGCTGCTGCTTTGTAGCGATAACAACTCCAACCCGTCACTTCAGCAAGTAGTGATTCGAATCCAAGATGAAAATGAAAGTAATTTTGACAATCTGATGTTCTGCTGGTCCTTTCATCCAGAGATTAGTTTGAGGCTAGACTGAGCAAAAACATAATCTCTTCTGATAGTTCCCTGTTTTCCACTTCAAAGCATTGTGGACATCTTGCATCTTTTTAACTTGTTTTATGTAAGTGCAGTGACAGGAGGAACAAAAGCTAACACTGAGCATCACAAATCTGAATCGTCGTTCAGCTTTATACCTGCCAAGTCGAATTTGACGGGCTTTCATTGACGTTGCTCACACCCAATCTGCAGCTCATCTTAAACCTGTCTGTGTCCTTTATCTTCCATGGAAGCAGCTACTCAAATCACTAACTCACTTGTCTGAAAACATCAACTTACCCATATCTCCGGCCAAGACAGCCCAGGGTATGTTCCGCCCCCACTTACCTCCCGGATAAACCATCAACGTACTAGTGCAACCCTCTGCACGAGAACAGGCCCTTCGGCCCACAATATTGTGCTGAACCAACTAAGCTAGTAATAAAATGCCTAACTATCTGAACCTTCTTACCTACTCAAGGTCAAGGTCAAGGCATGGGGGGTCCGGGGAGGAGTAGCACTGCTAGTGAAGGGGCTTGTCACATCCGTTCAGGGTCAGATCACTCACACTGCGGCCCCGCTGGACACCCCGCTCTCATCTGTGGCACCAAGTGGCTGTTTGCTTTTGACAGCAGACACACCCCGGTACACCGCTCTGGCGGGCAGGCGAAACTGGGCGAGGGTAGCCAGTGAACCTCGCACCCTGGTGAGACAGGGACGTGCCTGTCCTAGCCTGCGAGGCAAGGCCAGCTCCGGCAGACTGGGCAAATGAGATCCAAATGACCGGGAAGCCAGCTCTGCAACGCTCCATGGAGAGCGAAGTGCATGATGGGGCACGGAAGAAGTCGTGGTTATCCACTGCAAACACTCGTACCACGGACCCGGACGTCCGAGCTTGAGAGAGTGGAATTGTCCCATCCCAACTGCTTTTCCACTTTAAAAACTCTCCCGCACAGGTTTCCTTTCAGCGTCGGGTATGACGGACAACTGCCAATAAAGTCTTCATCCCTCCATTCTCTGTACAGTCAAACGCCTATCAAAGTCTCTTAAACGCCTCTATCATATTAGCCTCCACCTCCATTCTGCCAAACCACATGCCAGGTACCCACCACTCTGTGTAAAATACTTGCTCCACACACCTCCTTTGAACATATCCCCTCTCACTTGAAATGTGGTTAGACATTTCCCAGCACGGGGGGATAAAGCTGACATAATCTTATAAACTACCATCAGGTCTCTCCTCAGCTTCAATCACTCCAGAGAAAACAACTCAAGTTTGTCCAACCTTTCTTCATAGCTCATGCCCTCGTCTGGTGAAGCACTGCTGTACCCATAATCACGGGCTGACAAAGCATGAATGAAATGCTCCTGACGTAATCTAATCAGAGTTTTATAAAGCTGCAACATAACTTCCTGACTCTGAAACTCAATGCCACAACTAATAACTAATCAATGCAAACACGCCATACACCTCCTTTACTTCCTTAGACTTCAGGAGAGGGAAACCAGAGGTCAATGAGCCAGTACTCATCAGAGGATCAGAGGTGGAGAGGGTCAGTAACTTTAAATTCCTGAGTGTCACTATCTCAGAGGACTCATCATATAAATATTATTGCAAAGAAAACACAACAGCGCCTCTACTTCCTCAGGAGTCTGCAGAGGTTCAGCATGTCATCAGAAACCTTGGCAGACTTCTATAGATGCGTGGTGGAGAGTGTGCTGACTGCATTGCCACCTGGTACGGGAACACCAATGCCTTTCAGCAGAAAGTCCTACAAAAGGTAGTGGATTCAGCCCAGTACATCACAGGTAAAACCCTCCCAACCATTGAGCGCATCTACACGAAACATTGCTGTAGAAAAGCAGCATCCATCATCAAAGATCCTCACCACCCAGGCCATGCTCTTTTCTCGCTGCTGCCATCAGGTAGAAGGTACAGGTGCCTCATCACACACACCACCAGCTTCAAGAACGGGTACTACCCCTCAACCATCAGGCTCTTGAGCTCTTGAAATAACTATTGTTATTTCAAGATCATTATTGCTATTTATTTATATCTGCATTTGCACAATTTGTTTATGGTTAACAGTTCCTGATGTTTACAGTTACCATTCTATAGATTCGCTAAATATGCTGGCAGAAAAAGAATCTCAGTGTTATATGTGGTGACATGTATGTACTCTGATAATAAATTTTACTTTGGATGTTGAACCTGTCCAACCACTTCCAGGATGGAATGGACTTGGACCCCAAGATCCCTCAGTACATTAACGCTGTTAAGGATCCTACCATTAACAGTGTACTGTCTCTTTACATTTGTTCTCCCAAAGTGCAACACCTCACTTTCCTCGACTATACCTCTTTCCACCCTGCCACATGCAAAAATACTATTCCCTATTCCCAGTTCTTTCGTCTCCGTTGCATCTGCTCCCAGGATGAGGCTTTCTGTTCCAGGACATCTCAAATGTCCTCTTTCTTTAAGGATCGTGGTTTCCCTTCTGCCATCATCAATGATGCCCTCACCCACATCACCTCCATTTTCCACACTTCAGCCCTTACCCCATCCTCCCGCCACCACAACAGGGACAGAGTTCCCCTTGTCCTCACCTACCACCCCACCAGCCTCTGGATCCAGCACATTATCCTCCGCAACTTCTGCCACCTTCAACAGGACCCCACCACAGAGCACATCTTTCCCTCTCTACCCCTCTCTGCTTTCCGCAGGGATCGTTCCCTCCACGACTCCCCGGTCCACATGACCCTCCCCACAGATCTCCCACCCGGCACTTATCCCTGCAAGCGTAAGTGCTACACCTGTCCCTACACCTCCACTCTCACCACCATTCAGGGCCCCAAACAGTCCTTCCAGGTGAGGGAAAACTTCACTTGTGTGTCTGTTGGGGTCATCTATTGCATCCGGTACTCCCGGTGCGGCCTCCTCTACATCGGTGAAACCTGAAGCAGATTGGGGGACCGCTTCGTCGAGCACCTCCACTCCATCCGCCACAACAGACAGGATCTCCCGGTTGCCACCCACTTCAACTCTGCTTCACATTCCCATTCAGATATGCCCATACATGGCCTCCTCTACTGCCATGATGAGGCCAAACTCAGGTTGGAGGAGCAACACCTCATATACCGTCTAGGTAGTCTCCAGCCCCTTGGTATGAACATTGAATTCTCCAACTTCCAGTAATTCCCTCCCCCCCCTTCCCCTATCCCAGTTTCTCCTCCAGCTGCCTATCACCTCCCTCATGGTTCTGCCTCCTTCTACCACCCCATTGTGTTTTCCCCTATTCTTTCTTCACCTTTCCTGCCTATCAACTCCCTGCCTCCCGTCCCCCACCCCTTTGTCTTTACCCTTACTGGTTTTTCACCTGGAACCTACCATCCTTCTCCTTCCCACCCTCCCCCCCACCTTCTTTATAGGGCCCCTGCCCCTTCCCTCTTCAGTCCTGACAAAGGGTCTCGGCTCGAAACGTTGACTGATGGTTTCCACGGATGCTGCCCTACCTGCTAAGTTCCTCCAGCGTGTTGTGCGTGTTACCTCACTTTTGGCTGGATTAAACTCCACATGCCAGTTTTCCACCCATAGCTTCAACTGATCTGTAATCCACTGTATCCGTTAGCAATCTTCTACACTTACACAAAGCCACCAACCTTCGTATTGTCTGTGAACTTACTAACCCATCCATCCATGCTTTCATCCAAGTCCTCTTATATACAATACATCACAGACAACAGAGGTCCCCAGATGGATCCCTGTGGAATAAAACTAGACACAGACCCCCAGACAGAATAAGACCCACCGACCACTACACTATGTCTTCTATATGCAAGTCAATTCTGAATCCAAAGATCTCATGCAGCTTACTTTATCAGTCTACTGTGAGAAATCTTGTGAAATGCCCTACCAAATCCATGTAGGCAACATCCACATCTCTGCCTTTGTCACCTCCTCAAACAACAGTCAAGTGAATCTGATGTGAGCTGCCCTGCACAAAGTCATGCTGACTATCCCTAACTAGGCCATGATTCTTGGAATACTTGTAAAGCCTTTCACTAAGAATCCTCTCCAGTAGCTTTCCTACTACTGACATGAGGGTCCCTGGTCTATAAAGTCCCTGATTAATCCTATTTCCCTTCTGGAACAAAGGAACAATACTTGCCAGTTCTCCAGGACCTCTCCTGTGGCTGGAGTGGATGCAATGACCTTGGTAAAGACCCAGACAATCTCACTTCTTGCCTATCTTAATAACCTGGTGTTTATCTCTCAGGCCCCGGGGACGTATCCAACTTAACAGTCTTCAGGAAACCCAACATCACTGCTTTCTTTATCTCAAAATGCCCTCGCATAATTAACAAGCCCTACACTGATCTCACTATATTCCTCATCCTTGGCAAATATTGATGCAAAGTACTCATTTAGGCCCATGCCCACATTCTCCACACACATGTCCCCCCCTTTATCTTTGAGTGGCCCTACCCTCTTGCTCTCGAAGTATGTAGGCCTTATTTGCTTAATCAGGAAAGAGGATACAGTTCTCGGTTAAAAATCAACTGAACATTAAAGAGCAGAGTTTGTTCCTAATAGATGATACTGTACATGTAAAGGCCAGGAGGTACTGAGTGCCCGATGTTCCCTCTCCAGTGCCAATCCAGAGTCCTTGTGGTCGGTGGAGAAGGGGCAGGTGCCAGCACTAGCCCGACCTCACTGACATTGGAAAGGATGAAAGGGGTCTGTAGGAGAACCAATAAAAATCATCACTTCCATCGTGCCTTTGGAGCACACTGGGCCCCAGTGGCTGCTGTTTCAGCCGGACTGCCACACGCGTGCCTCTGTACATCAGACACTATATGATCATATTCATTATTGTCACATGTATCAGAATCAGGTTTATGATCACCGGCATGTGACGTGAAATTTGTTAACTTAGCAGCAGCAGCAGCAGTTCAATGCACTACATAATCTAGCAGAGAGAGGAAAAATAAATAATAATAAATAAAATAAAACGTAATAATAAATAGCTCAGTGCAAAGTTTGTCACACATACTATGCATATGGGTCAAATCATTACACAGTGTGTGATTTGTATGAATAGTATGCAAGACAGTTCATTGGTAAAGCAATAACAGAAATCAGATAAAAATGTAACAGCAGGTTCACCCCATAGAGCTGTGTGACACAGGACTCTGTTCTTTGAGCTCTTCCTAAAAATGTGGAATGTTTATTCACCTCCATAGATGCTGACAGACCTGCTGAGTTCCTCCAGAATTTTGTGGGGGTTGCTCAAGTTCCAAAGTTCAAAGTAAATTTATTATCAAAGTACACGTATGTCACCATTTGCTGTCTTCGGATTCATTTTCTGGTGGGCATTCACAGTGGAACAAAGAAATACAATGAAACCAATGAAAAACAACACACAGACAAGACTGACAAGCAACCGATGTAGAAAAGAAGACGAACTGTGAAAGTACAGAAAGCAATGGGTGAATAAATCGTGCTGCGAACACGAGCTGTAGCGTCCTTGGAGGTGAGTCTATAGTTGTGGAATCGGTTCAGAGTTGTGCTGAGTGAAGTTATCCGCTCAGGAGCCTAACGGTTGAACCAGAATCAGAATCAGGTTTAATATCACCGGCATACGTCGTGAAATTTGTTAACCTTGTGGCAGCAGTACAATGCAATACATGATAAATATAGAATAAAACTGAATTACAGTAAGTATATATACGTACATTAAATAGTTCAGTTAATATAAGTAGTGCAAGAACAGAAATAAATTTTTTAAAAGTAGCAAGGTAGTATCCAAGGGTTCAATGTCCATTTAGGAATGGGATGGCAGACGGGAAGAAGCTGTTCCTGAATCGCTGAGTGTGTGCCTTCAGGCTTGGGTACCTCCTTCCTGTGGTAACAGTGAGAAGAGGGCATGTCCTGAGTGATGGGGGTCCTTAATGATGGATGCCGCCTTCCGAGGCACCACTCCTTGAAGATGTCATAGATACTCTGGAGGCTGGTACTCACGGTGGAACTGACTAACCTTACAACTTTCTGCAACTTATTTTGATCCTGTGCAATAGCCGCCCCCACCTCCCATCTCAGACGGTGATGCAGCCGGTCGGAATGCTCTCCATGGTGCATCTGCAGAAGTTTTCGAGCGTCTTAGCTGACAAACTGAATCTCTTCAAACTCCTAATGGAATATAGCCGCTATCTTGCATTCTGTATAGCTGCATCAAAGTGTAATAACTGCTCTGAACATGGTGTTGTGGGACCTGTGGCTCCTGTACCTCCTTCCCGATGGCAGCAGCAAGAAGCGAGCATGGTCTAGATGGTGGGGATCCTTGTTTCCCTGCCTAATGGCTCACTGCGATTTCTGCTAGAAAATGAACCTCACCTTCTGGCCAGAGTACAATGGAAACCCAGAGTTAAGTGTGTATTCAATGCTAATTTGGACAAAGCCAAAGGAACTAGATTATTGATTAAAACAACCGTTCGCAATACCCATCAGCTATTCTTGAAAAGAGTTGCTGCTTCCTACTACCTTCGCACTCCTCGGTACAAATCGGAGAACCATAGCCCTCACCAAATGGCCGCACATTCAATGGAAGCAGACCCGGCCTTTCACTTGTATGAAAGAGGAGCAATAAACAAAAGTCTACTTCCATAGTCGTAGCGATAAAGTTTTATACGATACTTTCACTGATTCATTTAAACTGGCAATGAGAGACCTGATAGAGAGAGGTCAGAGCTGGTCAGACAGCTTGACTAGTCAGAAAATCAGACCTTTCAAAGGAGCTAAATATCATTAATTGCTTCTTCTTACTTGTGCTTATGGGCATCAGTGCCTCCTGGGATCAGAGAGTGGACAAAAATCACCTCACATCTGGGGGAGGCGATGAGATGCTTCAAAACATCCCAGTAAAGTGATCTACTACTTCCCTGAATTTCTAGCAATGACAATGCAGAACCTGCCTGTGCTCACACTCTTCACTCCACTGAGAGTGAACCTGCCTGTGTTCACACTCATTACCCCGCTGACACGAAATCTGCACTTTTTCACGCTCACTGCCCCACTGACGGTGAATCCGCCCGTGTTCACGCTCACTGCCCCACTGACGGTGAATCCGCCCGTGTTCACGCTCACTGCCCCACTGACGGTGAATCCGCCCGTGTTCACGCTCACTGCCCCACTGACGGTGAATCCGCCCGTGTTCACATTCACTGCCCCACTGACGGTGAATCCGCCCGTGTTCACACTCACTATCCCACTGATAGCGAATCTTCTCATGTTTGCATTCTCTGCCTCCACTGAGGGGGAAATGATCACCTTCACAATCATTTCCCACAAATATTGCTGAGTGACCGGTAACCAGTACTAGTAGAGGTCATATATTCCTTTTTTCCAAATGCTAACTGCTGCTAGGATAAATGCCATCCACTTACCTTCAGCAACATAGTCACCTGTGCAGCGGTGACTGAGACCGTTTTCATTTCAGGAGGATTTACTATCCATGCCTATGCCTGGGTATAAAGAATGGAATAATCTCAGATTGATAGAGGGGTCTGCATTATATGAAGGCAGAAGGGACTCGGTGCCATTAGCTCAATTAGCTTGCATTGCATTGTGGAACAAAGGTTCTGCTCCTGTGCTGTACTGTTCTACGATCAATGGTACATGTTTTACTGTGTGTTTGATGTCGTATGTTCCCATTCTATGTCCAATGTTCCATTTTCTATTCCATACTCCTTTTCCATGTTCTGAGTTCAAAGCTTGTTTGCTGTTTTGGTGATCGTTGTCACTTCTGTTCCTTCTGTGGTGCCACTCGAATACCAAAACTCTCCCTGGATCCCTGCCTGTTATCCCTACATTCTACTCACTGTTTTATGTACCCCAGTGACATCTTCCCTTCCCCAGTACCCCAGTGACATCCCCCCTTCCCCAGTACCCCAGTGACATCGTCCCTTCCCCGGTACCCCAGTGACGTCCGGCCCTTCCCCAGTACCCCAGTGACGTTCTGCCCTTCCCGAGTATCCCAGTGACGTCCTCCCTTCCCAAGTACCCCAGTGACACCCTGCCCTTCCCCTCTACTCCAGTGATGTCCTCCCTTCCCCAGTACCCCAGTGACATCCTTCCTTCCCCAGTATCCCAGTGATGTCCTCCCTTCCCCAGTACCCCAGTGACATCCTTCCTTCCCCAGTATCCCAGTGATGTCCTCCCTTCCCCAGACCCCATTGACATCCTCCCTTCCCCGGTACCACAGTGACGTCCTCCCTTCCCCAGTACCCCATTGACATCCTCCCTTCCCCAGTACCCCAGTGACGTCCTCCCTTCCCCAGTACCCCAGTACCCCAGTGACATCCCTCCTTCCCCAGTACCCCAGTGACATCGTCCCTTCCCCGGTACCCCAGTGACGTTCTGCCCTTCCCGAGTATCCCAGTGACACCCTGCCCTTCCCCTCTACTCCAGTGATGTCCTCCCTTCCCCAGTACCCCAGTGATGTCCGGCCCTTCCCCAGTACCCCAGTGACAGCCTGCTCTCCCCCAGTACCCCAGTGACGTCCTCCCTTCCCCGGTACCCCAGTGACAGCCTGCTCTCCCCCAGTACCCCATTGACGTCCTCCCTTCCCCAGTACGCCAGTGACGTCCTGCCCTTCCCCAGTACCCCAGTACCCTAGTGACATCCCCCCTTCCCCAGTACCCCAGTGACATCGTCCCTTCCCCAGTACCCCAGTGACGTCCGGCCCTTCCCCAGTACCCCAGTGACGTTCTGCCCTTCCCGAGTATCCCAGTGACGTCCTCCCTTCCCAAGTACCCCAGTGACACCCTGCCCTTCCCCTCTACTCCAGTGATGTCCTCCCTTCCCCAGTACCCCAGTGATGTCCGGCCCTTCCCCAGTACCCCATTGACGTCCTCCCTTCCCCAGTACGCCAGTGACGTCCTGCCCTTCCCCAGTACCCCAGTGATGTCCTCCCTTCCCCGGTACCCCAGTGACGTCCTCTCTTCCCCAGACCCCAGTGACATCCTCCCTTCCCCAGTACCCCATTAACATCCTCCCTTCCCCAGTACCCCAGTGACATCCTCCCTTCCCCAGTACCCCAGTACCCCAGTGACATCCCCCCTTCCCCAGTACCCCAGTGACATCGTCCCTTCCCCGGTACCCCAGTGACGTCCGGCCCTTCCCCAGTACCCCAGTGACGTTCTGCCCTTCCCGAGTATCCCAGTGACGACCTCCCTTCCCAAGTACCCCAGTGACACCCTGCCCTTCCCCTCTACTCCAGTGATGTCCTCCCTTCCCCAGTACCCCAGTGACGTCCTCCCTTCCCCAGTATCCCAGTGATGTCCTCCCTTCCCCAGTACGCCAGTGACGTCCTGCCCTTCCCCAGTACTCCAGTGATGTCCTCCCTTCCCCAGACCCCATTGACATCCTCCCTTCCCCAGACCCCATTGACATCCTCCCTTCCCCAGACCCCATTGACATCCTTCCTTCCCCAGACCCCAGTGACATCCTCCCTTCCCCAGTACCCCAGTGCTGTCCTCCCTTCCCCAGTACCCTAGTGATGTCCTCCCTTCCCCGGTACCCCAGTGACGTCCTGCCCTTCCCCAGTACCCCAGTGACGTCCTGCCTTCCCCAGTACCCCAGTGACGTCCTCCCTTCCCCAGTACCCCAGTGACATCCTGCCCTTCCCCAGTACCTCATGGACGGCCTCCCTTCCCCAGTACTCCGGTGACATCCTCCCTTCCCCAGTGCCCCAGTGACATCCTCCCTGCCCCAGTACCCTAGTGACGTCCTGCCCTTCCCCAGTACCCCAGTGACGTCCTCCCTTCCCCAGTACCCCATTGACGTCCTCCGTTGTCCAGGACCCCAGTGACGTCCTCCCTTCCCCAGTACCCCAGTGACATCCTGCCCTTCCCCAGTACCCCATGGACGGCCTCCCTTCCCCAGTACTCCGGTGACATCCTCCCTTCCCCAGTGCCCCAGTGACATCCTCCCTTCCCCGGTACCCAAGTGACTTCCACCCTTCCCCAGTACCCCAGTGACATCCTCCCTGCCCCAGTACCCCAGTGACATCCTCCCTGCCCCAGTACCCTAGTGACGGCCTGCTCTCCCCTAGTACCCCAGTGACGTCCTCCCTTCCCCAGTACCCCATTGACGTCCTCCGTTGTCCAGGACCCCAGTGACGTCCTCCCTTCCCCAGTACCCTAGTGATGTCCTCCCTTCCCCAGTACCCCAGTGACGTTCTGCCCTTCACCAGTACCCCATGGACAGCCCCTTTTCCCCAGCACCCCAGTGACATCCTCCCTTCCCCAGTACCTCAGTGACGTCCTGCCCTTCCCCAGTACCCCAGTGATGTCCTCCCTTCCCCAGTACCCCAGTGACAGCCTGCTCTCCCCCAGTACCCCAGTGATGTCCTCCCTTCCCCAGTACCCCAGTGACGTCCTCCCTTCCCCAGTACCCCATTGACGTCCTCCGTTGTCCAGGACCCCAGTGACGTCCTCCCTTCCCCAGTACCCTAGTGATGTCCTCCCTTCCCCAGTACCCCAGTGACGTTCTGCCCTTCACCAGTACCCCATGGACAGCCCCCCTTCCCCAGCACCCCAGTGACATCCTCCCTTCCCCAGTACCTCAGTACCCCAGTGACGTCCTCCCTTCCCCAGTACGCCAGTGACGTCCTGCCCTTCCCCAGTACCCCAGTGATGTCCTCCCTTCCCCAGTACCCCATTGACGTCCTCCGTTGTCCAGGACCCCAGTGACGTCCTTCCTTCCCCGGAACCCCAGTGACATCCTGCCCTTCCTCTACACATAGACATGGATTTATGGTTGTCTTGTCTTTAACTTACGGTCCACCACAGGGCTTCCTCCAAGGCTTGGTGCTTAAGGTCACCCTTGCTGAGTCTCTGCTTCCTGAATTCATTGTTTATCCTTTCCTCAACTTCACACGTTACCGGCTGTACGCCTTGTCATCAGCTGTTGTGTGTTTGTTTGACACCTGCTGGTGTTTTGGGTGTTTTCTTGTCACCTGCAGTTTTTCTGTGTGTTTGCATGAAACTGGCTGATTTTTAAGTGTTTGCTTGACACCTGCTGGTGATTAGGCGTGTGCTTGACACTCACTGTTGGGTTGGGTGTTTTCTTGACACCTTCTGTTGTGTTGGGTGTATCTTTGACAGCTACTGGTGTGTTGTGTGTTTACTTCGTAATCTGCTGGTCTGTTGGGTGTTTGCTTTGTAATCTGCTGGTGTGTTGTGTGTTTACTTTGTTATCTGCTGGTGTGCTGGATGTTTGCTTTATATTCTGCTCGTTTGTTGGGTGTTTGCTTTGTCATCTAGTGGTGTGCTGTGTGTTTGTTTTGTAATCTGCTGGTGTGCTGGATGTTTGCTTTGTAATTTGCTGGTGTGCTGGATGTCTCTGTTGTAATCTGCTGGTGTGTTGGGTGTTTGCCTTGTAATCTGCTGGTATTTTGGGTCTGCTTTTTAATCTGCTGGTGTGCTGTGTGTTTGCTTTGTAATCAGCTGGTATGTTAGGTCTTTGCTTTGTAATCAGCTGGTATATTAGGTGTTTGCTTTGTAATCTGCTGGTGTGTTGAGTGTTCACTTTGTAATCTGCTGATGTGTTGTGTGTTTGCTTTGTATTCTGCTGGTGCGTTAGGTGTTTGCTTTGTAATCTGCTGATGTGCTGTGTGTTTGCTTTGTAATCAGCTGGTATGTTAGGTCTTTGCTTTGTAATCAGCTGGTATATTAGGTGTTTGCTTTGTAATCTGCTGGTGTGTTGAGTGTTTACTTTGTAATCTGCTGATGTGCTGTGTGTTTGCTTTGTAATCAGCTGGTATGTTAGGTCTTTGCTTTGTAATCTTTACTTTACTTTATTGACGCCAAACAATTGATACTAGAGCGTAAAATCATCACAGCGATATTTGATTCTGCGCTTCCTGCTCCCTGCATTACAAATCAATAGCAAATATTAAAAATTGAAATTAAATTATAAATCATAAATAGAAAATAGAAAAGGGAAAGTAAGGTAGTGCAAAAAAACCAAGAGGCAAGTCCGGATATTTGGAGGGTACAGCCCAGATCTGGGTCTGCTAGTGTGTTTGCTTGTCATCTGCTGGTGTGCTGCTGAACAATTTTCGCAGCTGACTTACTTCAGCTGTGTTGCTACGTTTCTGGATTCATCATTAAAACTCGAGCATCGAGGATTTCTGACCTGCTGCTCACATTGAACAGCGTGTGCAGTTTGACAGGAGTGTGAGGAATGAACTGTTACACAAAGGAAGAGTAGTTAGATGGGCTGTCCCAATGGTTTTCACAAACGCCCTGCAATTCATGCTCTATTGCTTCATTTTGGGTAAAATTAACTTACAAACACTATAAAAGTATCAGCAAATGTCACCGAGAATCTCACTCCTTTATTTGACGAATCTCAAACAGAACTGAAACTGGACAAAGAGCCCAATAGCTACAGACTGCTTGGCTCCATCAGTTACAGTTCCCAGATGCTGATCAATAGAGCCCAGATTTTAAAATGGCATCAATTAGGTGATTAGCACATAACAAACTTCACTCGCTTAATAACATCCATAATATAATTAAAATTAGGAGGTGTTGCTGATAGTGGAGAAGGTTTATGCAGGTTACACTCAGCAGCTGGGACCCATTTTCTCCTGGAGAGATATGATCAACATGGTCTGTCCCAAATCCACCGGAATGATAAGTAAACCATTCTTGACCACACACATTGGGATGACACTGGAGCACACAGAAGCCTAGCATTGGGTAGAAGCAGTGGACTATATTCATTCACCCCAGCAAGCAGCTCCTGCCTGAGCTGAGGTGGAGACTACAGGTCCCATCTTGGCTTCATCTCAGTCACCTCCAAAACCTACAGAACTAGAGTGGAAACAAGTCACTCTTGAGGGACTGCCTGAGAAGGGCATAGTCCATATGGGTATTGGCTGTAATGCATTGCAAGTTTAAGGAAATTAGGTAAGTAACCAAATTTCTACAGATATACTGTGCCATGGACAGCATTCTGACTGGTCGCATCAATGTTCTCGAACTTCCAGTATTGACCCCACTCTCTCTCCTTCACCATTTCCCATCCCCTTTTCCCTCTCTCACCTTATCTCGGTGCCCATCCAACGCCACCCTCTGGTGCTCCTCCTACCCCCACCCCTTTTCTTTCTTCTATGGCTTTCTGTCTCTTTCACCTATCAACTTCCCAGCTCTTTACCTCATCCCCGTCCTCCAGGTTTCACCCGTTGCCGGGTGATTCTCTTTCCCCTCCCCCCACCTTTTAAACCTACTCCTCAGCTTTTTATCTCCAGTCCTGCCGAAGGGTCTCGGCCCGAAACATCGACTGTACTTTTTTTCCATAGATGCTGCCTGGCCTGCTGAGTTCCTCCAGCGTTTTGTGTGTGTTGCTTGGATTGGAATTGGAATTGGTTTATTGTTGTCAAATGTATCAAGGTACAGTGCAAAGCTTGTCTTATATAATACACATGCAGATCAAATTATTACCCAGCACATTCAGGTAGTACAATGTAAAATTATATCGAGTGTAAAATGAAGGGTAACAGCTACAGAGAAAATGCAGTGCAGCTAGACAGTAAGGGATCAAGAGATCAAGGGATCAGTTTTATTCACCATATACATGTACATATCCAGTGGATTCCAGTTAGTTGGCACACATCAGGACTAATATATTTTGGCCCAATTAAGCGGCTGCACCAATTGGCCAAAATATCATGGAAATAGTTAAAAAGGTATAAAAAAGACAAATTACCATTTAATTCAGTAACAAATTATGTATTTAAATGAAATGTACAACAAATTAGAATGCTACCAATACCACTATAGTACCATATTATAAAGTTGTGTATTAGTTCTTGAGAGTTATCAAGGGAGGAATTTATTCAGTGTACACTGCCATATTCGTTTGAAAGACTATAAATTAACAAATTCGGCACAGACACACCTAGTGCAGATAATGGACTGCCTAATCAAATATTTTTGACAATTGCATCATCCAAATCTTCTTTTTCATTGTAACATTCAAGTTGATTATTGATACCTTCAAATTCTTCACAGTTCCTAACTTGCTGAAGTAGTGAAATACCTCCAAGCCTGAAAGCTTGAAATGACAAACAAGCAAAATATTTCTAAATTTTCTTACTGCTTATTTCTCGTCGACTATCAGTGACAAAAATAACTGGTTTTTGAACAGAACCACGTGCAATTGACACCATTTAAACACTGTTCGCTCGATGTACGGTGTAGTGTCTAACAGCCACACAAGTGCACATGTCTGACAATAGTTAGAAACTAATTGGCAACAGTTTCCTGTCCCAAATAAGCAAAGGGAATCCTGGCGATTTTATCAGTTAGTTTCTATTCTTTAGGAGTTGTCCCAAATAAGCAGCTGCCCCGATTAACTGATGGCCCAATTAACTGGCATCCACTGTATTATGAACTTGCTATGCTGTGTTGATACAACAATGTGATATTCAACAATTGTAAAGAATAAAGAGTTATATTAAAAAATTAAGTTAGAAGTGTGGATAGAGAATAAAATGTGCATAAATACCAGCATGTATTTACAGTATAAACAGCATTATTCAAAGTAGTTTAAAGTGTTTACAGTGTAGTGCATTGACTGGCGTAATAGACGGAAGGATGTGGGGACTAACTGGATGGTCGATCATAGATCAGGCCCTGATGGTGTACCTGGTGGCGCACTGAAAACTTGTGCCAACCAACTGGCGGGAGTGTTCAAGGACATCTTGAAGCTTTCACTGCTGCTGTCAGAGGTTCCCACCTAATTCAAATCGATGACAATCATACAAGTGCCCAACAGCAGGATGAGCTGCGTCAATGACTACTGCACAGATGCATTCACATCACAAGCTCACAAGATCACAAGACAAAGGAGCAGAAGTAAGCCATTCGGCCCATCGAGTCTGCTCCGCAGCTCCCCCATGAGCTAAGCTATTCACCCATCTAGTTCCAATTTCCGGCTTTTTCCCCATATCCCTTGATACCCTGACTAATTAGATACCTGTCAATCTCCTCCTTAAACACCCTCAATGATCAGGCCTCCACAGCTGTATGTGGCAACGAATTCCACAAATCCACGACCCTCTGGCTAAAAAAATTTCTCCTCATCTCTGTTTTAACTGGGTGCCCTCTAATTCTAAGACTATGGCCTCTTGTCCTGGACTCACCCACCAAGGGAAACAACATTTCCACATCTACTCTGTCCAACCCTTTCAACATGTCACATCTACATGGCCAGAATCAACTCCTATCTAAAAGTTGACATTTGCCTGTTGCCACAATAGGTCTATAGTGGGTGCAATTTCACGGGCTCTCCACCCAGCCTGGGATCATCTAGACAATAGCAATTGTTGATTACAGCTCAGTGTTCAACATCATCATATCCTCAGTTCTAATCAACTAGCTCCAAAACCTCAGTACCTCACTCTCCAACTGGATCTTCGATTCCCTCAATGGGAGGCCACAGTCAGTGTGGGTTAGAAATAGCATCTCTTCCTTGCAGACAATCAACATTGGTGCACCTCAAGACCATAAGACATAGGAGCAGAATTAGGCCATCTGGCCCATTGAGTCTGCTCCGCCATTTAATTATGGCTGATCCTTCTCTCTTCTCCTCCTCAACCCCAGTTCCCAGCCTTCTCCTCATAACCTTTGATGCCATGTCCAGTCAAGAACCTATCAGTCTGCATTAAATACACCTAACGACCTGGCCTCCACAGTTGCACGTGGCAACAAATTCCACAAATTCACCACTTTTTGGCTAAAGAAATTTCTTCGCATCTCTGTTTTGAAAGGGTGCCCCTCTATCCTGAGGACATGAGCTTATCTCACGGTTTTACTCTCTCTACACCCATAACTGTGTGCTTAGGCATAGCTCAAATGCCATCTGTAAATTTACTGATAACACAATTATTGTTAACAGAATTTCAGATGCTGGTGAGGAACCAGGCAAGAGTGCAATCCATCAGCTGATTGAGTGGTATTGTAACAACAGCCTTGCACTAAATGTCAGCAAGACCAAGGAATAGAGTATGGACTTCAGGAAGAGTAAGTCAAGGAAAAACACACCAGACCTGATCGAGGGATCAGCAGTGGACAGGGTGAGCAGTTTCAAGTTCCCGGGTGTCAACATCTCTGAAGATCTATCCTGGGCCCAATTCATGGTTGCAATTACAAAGAAGGCACAACAGTGTCTATACTTCAAACATCAGGGGCATGAGGAGACTTGGTATGACACCAAGGACTCTAGCAAATTTCTACAGACATACCATGAAGAGCATTCTAACTGGTTGCATCACTGTCTGGTATGTTGGGGCAATTTCATTGGATCAGAAAAAGTTGCAGAGGGTTGAAAACTCAGCCAGCCCCATCATGGGCACTAGCCTCCTCTCTGGCTATCCATCCCATAGGGTGATGATGGTTCCTTTCAGTCAGTTAGTGGGGTGATACCCCACTCCTCAGAAAGGAACAGCGTGTGCATGAGTGGATTTTAGGTGAGTAGGGGGTTGCACAGGTCCAGACCCACCCTCTCGACATCCCCTCCCGGATCCAGCGGCATGGTGGGGTCGGAGACAGCTGGGGGAAGTTCTGTTGCAGCGAATGGCCAGACCAAGCTTCGGTGTAAGGGATGCCCTTTCCACGCTTCACGACACGTGTTTGCTAGATGGCCGTTGACCCTACGAGAGGATTCATCCGCCCTTTGACAGGTCTTGTTTTTCATCCTGCAGGGTATCTAGCCACCCTCCTCACCAGGCAAGCCTGGTGGGGGAGCCGGTTTAGTCGCCGGCCACCCGACCATGTGACAGGTAGTACTGGGTTACATGGTACCAGAGCACTCAGACGAGTGACCTGACCTGCGTGCACTCACCTCCAGAGCATCAAGGAGACAATGCCTCAAAAAGGTGGCACCCATCATTAAGGACCCCTGTCACGCAGGACATGCTCTCTTCTCATTACAGGAGCCTGAAGACACACACTCAATATCTTAGGACAGCTTCTTCCCCTCGGCCATCAGATTTCTGAATGGACAATGAACCCACGTACACCACCTCAATATTGTTTTGCTCTCCTTTCCCACTAATTATTTAAGATAGATCCCAAAGGAAATTACAGTGTAACAGTAGCATTGCAAGTGCACAGAATACTAATTTAACTAAATAAATTATTGAACAAAAATTAATTTAATTTTTAAATATATTTCTTATTCTAATTTATAGCTTGTATCATTATGTATTGCAATGTACTGCTGCCACAAAACAACAGGTTTCACAACATACACCAGTAATATGATTAGGTGCAAGATCACAACAAGGTAAATTGCAAGGTCGTCTTACCAGACTAGCTAACACGTTTTGCTTCAACTCCCTCATCTGTTAACCCCGTGTTCAAGCCACAACTTCAGGAGCAGGGAGCTCACAGTTCAGGCTGCAGTACTGAGGGCCTGACATCACAGATACTGCCCTGTAGATGGGGAGTTACCTGGACAATGTCTCCCATCCACTACATAATGTACTGGGTGGACACAGGAGTACATTCAGCCAGAGACTCATTCTACCGAGATGCAACTCTGAGTGTCATAGGAAGTCATTCCTGCCTGTGGCCATCAAACTTTACAACTCCTCCCTTGGAGGGTCAGACACCCTGAGCCAATAGGCTGGTCCTGGACTTATTTCCATCTGGCATAATTTACATACCATTATTTAATTATTTATGGTTTTATATTGCTATGTTTATACTCTATTCTTGGTTGGTGCAACTGTAACGAAACCCAATTTTCCTCGGGATCAATAAAGTATGTCTATCTATCTATCTGAAGCGACCTACCTAAAGCTGGAGATTGTGCCAATGAGTCCAGAAATCTGCAATATGCCCTCGTGCAAGATCATGTTCGGTCCTGTTATAACTGCAGGAGGCAGAGGGGTCAGTATGAGGCTAGGATGGAAAACTGGATGCTCAGGGACATGTCTGCAAACTGTCTCCTCGTGGCTCTGCACAATATGTCTGGGTTCTCCATTGCAGGGGTGAGCATGGTGTGAGCACAGTATACTAGCTAGCTGCTTGCTGCTTCTATCTGGATGCCTGTTTGTTCATTGTACAGCTATGCACTGTGGTAAATGCAATAAAGGTGTAGACTATTTTCTAAATGGGGATCAAATTCAGAAATTGGAGGCAGAAAGGGACTTGGGAGTCCTCATGCAGGATTCCCTAAAGGTAACTTGCAGGGTAAGTTGGTGGTAAGGAAGTGATGCACTATCAATTACTCCAAAAGACTGGAAGTAGGGTAAATACTGAAAGGCTTTTATTAGCAGTAAAATGTGACCTCGACCATGCTGAGTATCTGCCCTGGACTGAGAGGAGGAGCAATGGCGCAATCGCCTTTATTCAGGGGTTTGTGGGAGGAGCCACAGGAGCAGTCAGCAGAGGGGCGTGTCCAGACAGCTAACCCAGTTACAACATATATATATATATATATATATATATGGTTTACCACAGGAAGGCAACTGCAATGCTGGCATTCATTTCAAAAGGATTACAATATAAATATTAGAAAATTAGTGTGCTACAGTAATGTCAGAGTTCAGAGTTCGATTCTGGCGTCCTCTGAAAGGAGATTGTATGTTCACACCGTGGAATGCACGGGGTTTTTCCAGGTACTCGGGTTTTCTGAGGTTAATTGGTCATTGTAAATTGTCCTGTGATTACGCTGGGGTTGAATCTGGGCAGCATGGCTCAAAAGGCCAGAGGGGCCTTCTCCACATCTCTTTACAGAACTGTCTGTCTAAATAAAATAAATAAATAAATAAGTGAGGGTGTGATGCTGAACCATCGGTCAGATCATATTTGCAGTATTGTGAGCAGATTTAGGCTGCTTATGTAAGAAAGGATTTACTGGCTTTGGAGAGGGGCCAGAAGAGGTTCACAAGATTATCCTGGGAATGAAAGAATAAACGTATGAGGAGTGTTTGATGGCTCTGGGCCTATACTCACTGGAGTTTGGAAGAATGGAGGGAGTGGGATCTCATTGAAACCAATTGAACACTGAACACCTAGATTGAGTGGATGTTGAGAGGATGTTTACAATTGTGGGAGAATCACTGTCTTCGAATGGAAAGATGTCCCTTTAGAACAGGGAAGAGAAGGGATTTCTTTAGATAGAGGGTGGTGAACCTGTGGAATTCGTTGTGACAGACAGCTACGGGGGTCAAGTCATTGGGTATTTTTAAAGCAGATGTTGATAGGTTCTTGACTAGTGAGAGTGTCAAAGGTTATGGGGAGAAGGCAGGAGAATGGGGTTGAGAAGGAAAATAAATCAGCGATAACGGAATGATGGAGAAAGCTCAATACCACGAATGGCTTAATTTTCTCCTCTGGCTTGTCCTCTAATGGTCTTTGAGGCCTGGATGATGGAAAGAGAAGAGTTGAAAAGACAGGTGTTGCAAGGAAGGGAGAGGTTGGTGGAGGTGGAAGAGAACACTAAGGAGTAGTGAAGAGAACCAGTCTTTTAAGAACAATGAAAGGGACGGAAGGGGAAGATATATGTGGATGCTTCACTCTGTGAAAGATGTCAGAACTTACAAGGGAGCAAGGTGGTGGAATGGAAGGTGAAGATTAGGTTACTCCATGATGGAAGTCCTTAATGATGGACGTCGCCTTTTTGAGGCATCAACTTTTGAGGGTGTCCTCAATGCTGGAGAGTCCAGCACCAGTGATGAAGCTGGCTGAGTTTGCAACTTTCTGTAGTTTTTTTCAAATCCAGTGTACTGTCCCCTCCATTCTAACATGCTGCAACCAGTTAGAATGCTCTCCGTGGTACATCTACAATCAAATCAAAGATTTTTAAAATGGAGGGTTATATAGAAGGGAAGGGTTAGATTAATCTTAGAGTAGGTTAACAAATTGACACAATACTGTGAGCCAAAGGGCCAGTACTGTGCTGTGTTCACTGATCTATGGTCTATGGTCTATGTTCTATAATAGTCCAAGTACCTGGGTATCTACATCTCAGATTCTCTACCTGGGCCCAACATATTGATGCAATCATCACAAAGAAATGGCAATGGGTATACTTCATTAGGAGTTTGAGGAGATTAGATATGTCACCAAAGAATCTAGCAAATTTCTACAGATTCACCATGGACCACATTCCGACTTGTTCCATCATCGTCTGGTGCAGAAGCTCCAGTGTACAGGATCGTCAGAGGGCTGTCGACTCAGCCAGCTCCACTATGGGCGCAAACCTCCCCAGCATCAAGCACATCTTCAAAAGGCAATGCCTCAAGAATGTGACATCCGACATAAAGGACCCTTTCCATCTGGAACATGCCCTCTTCTCATTACTACCATCACGGAGGAGCTACACAGGCCTGAAGACCCACAATGAACATTTTAAGAAGTTTCTTCACTTTGACTATCAGATTTCTGAATGGTCCATGAACCCATGAACACTACTCATTATCCCTCTTTTGCACCTTTATTTTCTATTGTAACTTGTAGAATTTTGTTATGACTACTCCTTACTGCTGCCACAAACTTCATGAATTATGTCAAAGACAATAAATCGGATTCTGACTCTGATCTGATTCCAAGAGGCAACTCAAACAACCACCTACCTTTGTCTTTCAATGGCATTAGCATTGCTGAGGCTTCCACTGCCAGCATTCTAAGGGTCACCACTGGCCAGACCCTCAAGTGGGCCCCCACATGAGCACTGTGGCTACGGGTGCAGTCAGAGGCTGATTATCCTGCAGCAGGTGACTCGCCTCCTGATACCTTGTTGAAAGCATCATGTCCTGGTGCAACACGGCTTGGTCAGGCAACTGCAGGAATTTGCCAAGCAGAGGACACAGCTTAGCACATCACAGAAACCAGACTCCCCTCCATAGACTCCGTCTACCCATCTCACTGCCTCAGGAGAGCATCCAGCATAATCAAAGACCCAGAGAAAGACTGAAGAAGGTACAAAAGCTTGGAAGCGTCTTCCACCGGGCTCAAAGACAGCTTCTATCCACTGGTCATAAAACTATTGAATGGTCCCCTGTATGATATGATGACCTCGTGACCTCACCATCTATTCCATTATGGCCTTGAACCTCATCTGCCTGCGCTTCACTTTCTCTGAAACTGTTATTCTTCATTCTGCACTCTGTTATTCTTTTCCTTTGTACTACACTGGGGCACCACCTTTTGAAGGCGTCCTCAATGGTGGGGAGACATAGGCCCATGATGGGGTTTGGTGAGTCTACAACCTCTGAAACCTCTTGCGATCCTGTGCATTGCAGCCTCCGTGATAGGAAAACAGAGGGCTATGTAGCGGGGGTTGTTCTTAAAGCAGGTTAAAGGTCAGCGCACTAGTGTGTGCTGAGGCCTGGCCTGTGCTGTCATGTTCGATGTTCTGTGTGCTGACGTGATGATCTGTTTAGATGGCACACAAAACAAAGTTTTCACTTACCTCAGTATGTGTAACAATAGTAACCAATTTAGCTGACAGCCTATCTGGCATGTACAATTCAAAAGTCAATAATGTGATGGAACTCTCACTCACCTGCCAACAGCTCTGAAGAAATTAACACTATTGGGATCAGAACAGCTGCATGACTGGCACTCGATCGAATGCCCTTATACCTTTTCTCCTTTGCTGGCTGCAGTGTGGACTATCTGTCAAATGCACTGTTGTAGATCACTGGGGCTGCACGGATAGCATCTGGTAAAACCATCTCAGAAGGGGCACAACACATCGTCATCATCTCCTTCAGTATGCAGGATCCCCTTCAAATCACCCACCATGCTACCTTGGGAAAATATCACTGATTCCCTTAGCAATGCTGACAGTAAATCACGTAACTCCTTACCCAGCAGTGCTGTGGGAGCGTGTCCAACCAGAAGAACTTCAGCCATCCAAGACAGCTCAGTGGTGCCGTTTCAAGGGCTGTCATGGTTGAAGAATCGATGCTGGTCGAGCTAGCTATGCTCAGATCCTGAAAATCAGATTAGATTAGATTATGAGGACACTCAGTCCTCATTTATTGTCATTTAGAAATGCATGCATTAAGAAATGATACAATGTTTCTCCAGAGTGATATCACAAGAAAAACAGGACAAACCAAAGACTAACATTGACAAGACCCGGCGCCGACAACTGCCGATGCATTGGAAGCACCCAACCACAGCCGACTCTGAGTCCGTCCGAAAACTTTGAGCCTCCAACCAGCCCTCCGACACCGAGTACCATCTCTGCCGAGCGCTTCAACCCCGCCCCGGCCGCCGAGCAGCAAGCAAAGCCGAGGACTCGGGGCCTTCCCCTCCAGAGATTCTCGATCAAACAGTAGCAGCGGCAGCGAAACAGGCATTTCAGAAGTTTCTCCAAATGTCCCTTCGTGCTCTCACGTCTGTCTCCATCAAATCAGGATTGTGCACGGCCTCCTACTTGACAAATAACAGATATCATTCACCGGAGTGGACGCTGCACGCTGCGTCGCGTCATCATCTTCTCCTCCCTCCAGAATGGATGCTAACAAGAGGAAGGTTGGTGACCAGCCTGACCTCCCCCCCCCCACCACACCACACCAACTTCTGACAATCATGGAGAAACCCTGGTAAAGATGAACCATTTCCTATATCTAGAAGTCACTTTTCAGCGAGGGCACAGTTCACCACCACCTTCAATCCACCAGCACAGATTCCACTCGACTGAGGAAAAGGACTTTTAAAGATTAACATCTCTGACTGGGCACAAAACCCATGGCTCACTAAGCAAGTAATGGGCTTGACCACTATGTGCCTCTGGGATTTGGATACAGATACCTCAAAGTTCTGAAGCCACCAACATTCTCTGCAGAATTCCAGACCCCCTGGAAGGAACAGTGAAACACTAAGAGGCGCCCCCCCAGGGACCAATGCTCCGTCATTGACCGTGATTTCACACTTGATTACCAGCCTCCAGAAGGAGACAGTCTCTCCCCAGTGCCATCACAGGAACACAGTACTAATTGAACAGTGGGAAAGATTAAAGGACCTTCTCCAGACTTCCTGAAAAAGGTGGGGCATCCTCACTGTCTCCTGGCAATCGGCCACCCTTTTGCACGCCTGAGAGAGTGAGTCAACAATGAATGGGCCACCCTCGGTATATTTCTCACTACTGTACTGCACCTTCCCCAGTGACTTCCAGCAAGACCCTGGCGAGACTGTTCAACTTACCAATGCTGGTGAACATTCCCTGTCGACCATAACTCAATCCCTGAGGCTCAGAATCAGAATCAGGGTTATTACCATTGACATAAATTGTGAAATGTTGTTGTTTTGTGGCAGCAGTACAGCGCGGGCACAACAAATGATTATAAGTTGCAATAAAAAGGTAAATAAATAAATAGAGCAAAAGAGGAGTAGCAAGGTGGTGTTCATGGGTTCATGGACCACTCAGAAATCCAATGGCAGAGGAGAAGAAGCAGTTCCTGAAACATTGAGTGTGGGTCTTTGGGCTCCTGTACTGCCCCCTCAATGTAGTAATGAGATGAGGGCGTGTCCCAGATAGTGAGGGCCCTTTATGATTGATGCCACCTTCTTGAGGCACCATGCTTTGACGATTTCCTCATGACAGAGCCGTCTGAGCTCACAACCCTCTGCAGCCCCTTTTGTATATAATATATTTTATTATCCTTCAGGCAGGTGGGGCTCGTCGGCCACGGTTGGCAGCTCACCTAGGAGGAGAAAATCTCTGATCTCAAACCTCCACTGCCTTGCGGCGATACCCACTCACGGGGAAGGCTTCAGGAGTGAACGCCAAGGGAAAGATCTGGAGCTGGAGTCCCCGAGGCAGACCTACATTGAGTTCAGTGCTGACTGGCAACTCCTGAGATGCTCCTGGTACCAAACTGTATCGCTCTCTGCCATTCCTTTGGGTTCGTCTGACATGTGGAGAGGGGGAGCTTTCCCTCCATATCGCACTGCCCAGGATTGTGTACCTAGACAGCTAGAACCCAACATCCATGGTCAACTCTGACCGACAGAGGCCCTCACCTCACATTTTATTATTTGTTCATTTATTTGTGGTAATATTATTTTATGTGGCGTGTATGAGGTATACTGTATGTGTTGTTCCACGTACCTTGGTCTGAAGGAACGTCGTTTCGTGTGACGGTATACGTGTGTACGGTTGAACAACATTAAACTGAACTTGAACTTGATCCTGTGCATTGGAGCCTCCATAGCAGATGGTGATGCATCCAGTCAGAATGCTCTCCATGGTTCATGTATAGAAACTTTGCTAGAGTCTTGGTCCAGGAGATTAGGTGCCCAGGGCTGGACAATTCCCCATTACTACCGCACAAATGGGTAAGGTGTGGCACTGTGATCAGAAGGACTGAGAGAACTGTTGTACCAATGGCCCTGCTTTGCTTTCAGTAACAGCTTCAAATCCGACTGTTACCAGGTTCCAATATGGCCCAAGTGCGGACTGAAAGACACTGAAGCAGGTCGATAGTACACAAACTTTATTGCAAACGGTGTTAAAGGAAAATAAACAATAAACGCTAGGCCAAATGGGGCCGTTAACTAAAACTCTCAAAAGGAAAACGAAGCCTACATGGCGGCTGAAAAGAAAATCTAAACATTAAACGAATACCGTTAGTCTTCAGAGTCAAGTTGACTCAAAAGTCCAATTTCTCAGGGAAAGCCGAAGGCAAACAGGCAGCGAAGCGTTGCTGTGCTCTGTCCAAGTCTCGACGAGCACTATGATGACAAGAATGGAGCTAAATACTATCACGATTTAATAATAATTAGCTGACACATGCAAATTCACAAGCGCATTTGCCGTATCTACTGAGCTGCCGAATCCATGGTTGTGACACCGACAAAACAAATTTAGTGTATCAATGTAACAAACAGAACCTTATAGATTATCTTCCTGAATATATATACAGTGTCCTCAAAGACACATCTTTTGCATAACCTTAAAGAACAGGAAGCTTTCTTAAAATAAATTATAGTCATGCTTGTATTGGATTATCTTCTCTTTTGAACTAGCTCTCCAAATGCAGCTATTTTCCTTTTTCTTGTGGTTCCCTTTGATATTTCGCTTGCTTATAAAGACCCTGTTATGTTTTTGAAACATCCCTATTATTATACAACTCACAACTCCTACATTTACCATCCTCCTCATAAAGCTGCTATTATTAAATGTTATTAAATCCTAATGAGAGGAAATGAAAAGTTAATCATATCTATTCAGATGCATTCATAATAAATCTTATGTCATATCCCAAAGAAATTAGCACATAAATACAGTAGAATATGATAGTTGTATGTGATTATAGTAAATATAATTACTTTTTAATTATTGTAAACGACATTGTCGAGACTTGTTAATCATTTCTTCATAATTATTTTAACTCCTTGTCCAGTGTTTGAAAGAAAGGTTAAGGCAGATAAATCATTCTGACAATGTTGCAATGATCAGTGCCAGAGACAACACCAGTCCTTTTTCAGATCAGTTCTGCACCTGCAAGGAGTCATTGGAGACTGTGCAGCCAAACCAGATTGCTTCGCATTAACACAATAAAGGAGAATTAGGTGCTGGTAGGTGGTCTAAAGTCTGCTGCCGCAAAACTCCACTGATCTTATAAGGGATGTCTGGTTGAAGTGCTAAGGGATGGCAAGGACAAATCACCAGCAAAGACACCAGCTCACACAAAGAAGGAAGAGAAGAAGTGTGAGGAAGATTAGATACGGCAGAGCTATAGCGTTATACAGGTTGAATTCTAGGCCTTTCGACCCAATAACCAGAGTGCCTACCGAATATAGTCCCATTTGCCTTTATTTGGCAATATTCCTAGAACATAGAACAATACAGCATAAGACAGGCCAATGGCCAATGATGAGTGGATATCCCTTTAAATCTTTCCTATTCGTGTACCTGTCCAAAATATCCTTTAAAAGTTGTAATTGTACCCATATCTAACATTCTCCAACAGCTTGTTCCATATTCCAGCCACCCTCTGTTTGTAAAACCCACACCTCACTACTACTACGTCGACTCAGGCCTAGGGGGCTGGTGTCCCGCACCTCAGGTCCCCTTTAAATCATTCCCCCTCACCTTAGATCAATCCCCTGAAGTTTTAGACCCCCCGCTCTGGGAAAAAAGGTCGTGACCATCCTCCTTTTCTCTGCCCCACATTGTTTTATAAATCTCAGTAAGGTCATCCCTCAGCCTCCTTCACTCCAAAGAAGACAGTCCCAACCTTTCTAGTCTCTCCTTGGAACTCAAGCCCTCCAGTCCCAACCGCATACTTGTGACTCTGTTCTGCACCCTCTGTAGTGTAATCACATCATTCCGATAGTATGGCCACCAGAGCTACACATGGTATTCCAGGCCTGGTCTCACCAGTGACTCTCACAGCTGTAACATCACATCCCAGCTCCTTTACTTAATGCCTACGTCATGAAATAAAGGGTGACCACCTTGTCTACCTGTGTTGCTGCAGTCAATGTCACGTGCACCGAGATGCAGTGAGAAGCTTGTCTTCCATAGCGTTCATACAGAACAAATCATTACACAGTGCAGAATCAGAATCAGGTTTATTATCACCGGCCTGTGTCGTGAAAATTGTAAACCTTGCTGGAGCATGACACAGAAGAAAAAAAAATAATAATAATAATAAATCAATCAATTACAGTGTGCATATATTGAATAGATTAAAAATTGTGCAAAAAACAGAAATGATATATATTTAAAAAGTGAGGTAGTGTCCAAGGGTTCATTGTCCATTTAGGAATCGGATGGCAGAGGGGAAGAAGCTGTTCCTGAATCGCTGAGTGTGTGCCTTCAGGCTTCTGTACCTCCTACCTGATGGCATGCCCTGGGTGCTTTAATAAAGGGATGCTACCTTTCTGAGACACCACTCCTTGAAGATTTCCTGGGTACATTGTAGGTGAGTACCCAAGATGGAGCCGACTAAATTTACAGCCCTCTACAGCTTCATTCGGTCCTGTGCAGTAGCCCCTCCACCCCATTCTAGACAGTTTTACAGCCTGTCAGAACACTCTCCATGGTACATCTATAGAAGTTTTTGAGTGTATTTGTTGACATACCAAATTTCTTCAAACTACTAATGAAGTATAGCCATTGTCTTGCCTTCTTTATAACTGCATCGATATGTTGGGACCAGATTAGATCCTCAGAGGAAGAATAACAATACCCATATCAGTTCCCTTTTAATCCTAACTATGAATTTAGTTCTCTGCCCCCCTGTATTGTTGTGACCCTTCTCTAAGAAAAAGAGGTTTGTCCTGTTTATTCTGTTCAGGGTCCTCATAATTTTACACTCTCCAGTTAAGTCTCCCCTTGGCTCCATTCTTCCTAAGGAAATAACCCAGACTTCAAAAAAGGGAAAGTGTTGGGAAGATTCAGCTGGTTAGATTTAACCGCAGTGCAGTCTCACCTTTCCTGTAACGCAGTGACCAGAACTGTACAATTACTCAATTCTGGCCTAACTTGTATCTTGTTCCAGTGTAACTCGCCTCGTTTTATGTTCCATGCCTTGGCTAAAGAAGGAAAACAATCATTTCTGATAAGGACTCTTTAACCTGAAATGAAAATAGAACCATAGTGACATAGAGAATGGTAACACCCTTTCACCCAACAAGCGAGTCCCATCTGCCCAAATTTGGCCCACAGGCCTCTGAACGTTTTCTATCCATGTATGCATTTCTAATGTGCCTATCTCAACCACTATTTCTGGCAGCTCATTCTGAATACGCACTACCCATTGTGTAAGAAAGCTGCCCCTGAGATTCCTCTTTCAGATCTCTATCTCTGATCTTAAACGTATGTCCTTCTGTGTTTAGCCCACTTATCCTAGGAAAAGACTATGGGCTTCCACTCTGTCTATGTCCATCATGATTTAATATATTCAATCTCCACCATTCCAGGGAATAAGGTCCCTGTCTATACAACCTCTCCTTGTACAGTAACTCCAGTCCCCAAGTCCTGGCAGCATCCTGGTAAAACACTTTTCTTTAACCACAGATTCTGCCTGACATGCCAAGCGTTTTCTGGTTTTATCAGCAAATCCCACTTGCCTTTTTGAGCACCTTATTGGCCTTACACTTACCTTTAAGGATCTGTGGACATAGACTTCAAGGTCCCAATAGCTCCGCTGCATTACGCATTCAGCACAAAACTGCAAGGTAGTCCACAGGGTTAAATCACCCATTCTGTCAAAGGTAACTTCCGTTTTTCAAACTTTCTCTTGGAGCCACCTTATGGAGATGTGGTTTAGGGTGGCAACTAGAACCAACAATGCTCAGGGACTGACAGAGGTGGGGAAAACCTGCAGAGGTTCTTACACTACCCCAATGATCTAGGGACCCGCACATGTCATCCTGGGGTAGCTATGTCTTTGGTCTCAGAACTTCTGTCACACTGACTGATGACTTGAAGTGCACACGTGAAATGGTGCTAGACCTGGTTTTAAATTGCCAAACTGTTTCACAAAGCCAAAACCTCAATCCACTTCACATAGTCAATACCTCAATATACTTCACATAGTCAAAACCTCAATCCACTTCACATAAACAATACCCAATACACTTCACATAGTCAGCAATGGTTAACAATGGATGGTGCAATCCTGGTCATATTACGATCGAGGAACGTGTTTGTAGGCCGGATATCAAACTGTTTGCTGTTGGACTCCAGCCATATTCCACCGAGATACAACACTGGGCATCACTGGGAGATCGTTCCTGCCTGTGGCCATCGAACTTTGCAGCTCCTCCCATGGAGGGTCAGAAACCCTGAGCCAATAGGCTGGTCCTGGACTTATTTCCATCTGGCATAGTTTGCATATTGTTGTTTGATTGCTTGTGGTTTTTGTATTGCTATATTTATGCTCTATTCTTGGTTGGTGCGGCTGTAATGAAACCCAATTTCCCTCGTGATCAATAAAGTATATCTATCTATCTATCTACCCCAATACACATCACATAGTCAACACCCCAATACGCATCACATAGTCAACACCCCAATATATATCACAAAGCCAACGCAATGCATATCACAGTCAATATCTCAATACATTTCACACAGCCAACACCTCAATACGTTTTATCTAGTGAACACCTCAATACATTCACACAGCTGCAACGCAAGACAGAATCAGAATCAGGTTTAATATCGCTGACATACAGAATATCCTGAAATTCTGTTACTTTGCAGCAGCAGTATATTGCAATACACAGTCATAAAGGCCATAAATTATAATAAGAATTATATATAAAAAGTAAATAAGTCGTTCAAAAAAGGTAAAAATACTAAGGAAGTATTCATGGGTTAATTAAACACTACATATACATATACACATACACACTGAACACTATCTCAATACATTTATCATACCTATCACAGGATCTCTCTCTTTCTCTGCCTCTCTGGTCACAAGGTCATGTGTGATCTTCTCCTGAGGGGTATTGTTGGGTGCTCTGGTGGCTATGGGGGCTGATGCAGGACCCACATATTCTGGTGCCGTGTGGGGTAGAGTGAGTGCTGGCTGTGCATAGTGATTGGGATTTTTGGTTATTCAGTCTCTCCTTTCACAGCGGCCACTTGTTCTCTGCTGCACAGCAGAGATTGTTCTCAGGTAGAGCAGCTCCCTCTTGAACAGATTTCCTCCAACTCTATCTATTGTGTGCAACGTCTTCCCAGTATTTAGGTGTATTTCTTCAGGCTGATTTTGATGTTATCTTTAAAATGTTTCCTTTGCCTTTCATGGGTTCGCTGATGTTCCTTCAATTGGGAGTAACGGATCTGTTTGGGGAGATGTGAGTTAGGCATTAAATAACATAACCTATCCATTAGAGTTGGGGTTACTTTATTGTGTTGGAGATGCTGTTCATGTTGGCCTGCTCCAGTATACTGGTGTTAGTGCATCTGTCCTTCCAGCTTATCCTCAAAATCTTTCGTAAGACTCTTTGGTGGTATTGTTTCAGGGCCTGCAGGTGCCTGCTGTAGGTGGTCCATGTCTCTGCTCCGTACAATAATGTGGGAGAGGCAACGGCTCTATAGACCCAAAGTTTTGATTGGACCGGCAAGTCATGGTCTTCAAAGACTCTTTTCTTTAATCAGGCGGTAGTTGATCAATGTCTACTTTTGAGGAGAGAATGCTGCCAAGGTAGGGAAAGTAGTCTACATTTTCAAGGGTAATATCATCGACTTTTAAGGAGGGCTGGATAAATGCCTGGTTGAGTGGTGGCAGATATAGAATCTGTGTCTTTTTTTATATTCAAGACAAGATTCAGGGTACTGTATGCCTTGGCAAAGGCATTTAGGGTACATCGGAGGTCTTTTTCAGAATGTGCTACAATGGTGATGTCATCTGCATATGAAGCTCCATGACAGTGGTAGGGCTGACCTTGTTCTTGGCCTGGAACCGGTTGTGGTTGAAAAGCCTGTTGTCCATTCTATACTGTACATGACTGGGATTCCCTGTGGCAGGTCTTGGCCAGTGAGGTGAAAAATGTCAGCAATAACGATGGCAAATTGGTTGGGCGCAATGATACAGTCCTGTTTGGCCCCTGCCTTGGCAGTGAATGATTATGATTCAACTCCACTATTGCTGAGTGCTGTGGCTGACATGCCAAAATACAGTGGCCTCAGTATTTGTAAGTACTTGTCAGGACAGCCATGTCTTGACAGTATATTCCAGAGAGCCTGGTGGTCTACTGTGTCAAGTATCTTTGCCAAATCTATGAAAGCTAAGTACAAGAAGTACAAGGGTTGCCTTTGTTCATGACATTTTCCCTGTAACTGGCATGCAGGGAAGATCATATCTGTGACACCTCTAGATGGGTGGAAACCACTCTGTGATTCAGGGAGGACCTCTTCAAACAGTGAAAGTTGTTGGTTAACAAGAATATGTGCGAGCGCTTTGCCTGTTGTTGACAGGGGGGAGATGCCTCAATCTGCCTGGTCTCCCATCATGAATATGGCCACTATTAGATCATCCCTGAGCTCTGAGTTCAGTCGTTCCTTTCCCTAGACCCTCAGCAGCAGAATGTGTATGTGGTGTACGAGCACTGGTCTACCTTCCTTGTGTATCTCTGCTAAGATCCCATCAGAATCTGTGGGTTCATTGCTTTTTGGCTCCTGATGATATCGTGGACCTCTTTCATACTAGAAGGTTCCCCCACATCCCCTCTCATGGGTCTCTGGAGGATTTGGTTAGTAACCTCTGGTGCAGCAATGCCATCACAGTTAAGAAGTTCTTGAAAGTGCTCTGTCCATCGAACATTGATATGCATCAGATCTTTTAGCAAGTTCTTCTCATCCTTTGAGCACAGCAGGATTAACCTCCTTTAACTTGAACCATAGACTATTTCAGTGGGACTGGAGAATTCTCTCTTGTCACCAGAGTCTGCCATTCTCTGGATTTCCAGGGTTTTCTCTATCATCAAGTTTGTTAGTTTCCTCGCCCTGCACTGGATGTTTGCCTTGGCTGTGGGGTAAGCTTCTCTTTTGGCCTTGCTGATGTCATTCTGCCAGGCTCAAAAGTCTTTCCTTTTCTTGGAGATAAGTTGTTCTTTCTCCAAATTGTTATCATCAAACCAGTCCTCATGTTTTCTGGACTTCCACCCAAGAATGCGTTTGCAGGTATCAAGGGTGGTGGATTTAAGCAGACCCCAATGTTCTTTGATATCCTCTGGATATTCCTGCTGGAAGTTTACCCCAAACAAATCCTGAAGGTCTAGCAGGTTCACAGGTTTTAGACTTGGGCTGGTCTACTTCTTATGAACCCTCCATTTTTTCATGAGTCTGATGGGCATGGTGGAGTTTAGCCTGCTGCTCTACTCTTTCTACACCCATGACTGTGGGCAGGCACAAAGCAAATGCCAACTACAGCTTTGCTGATGATACCACAGTTGTTGGCAAAATCTCAGAAGGTGACAAAGAGATGAAGAGGAGTGACGGAAATTGACTGTTTCAGCGGTATCTCAGCAAAGCCTGCACTCAGTGACTAATGAATTGACTGGAGACATCAGGGAGGGAAAGTCGGTAAGACACACACAAGTCCTTATTGTGGGGTCAGTGGTGAAAAGGGTGACCAGCTTTAAGATCCTGAGTGTCAACATCTTAGTGGATCTATCCTGGGCCCAGTACACTGATGTAATCATGAAGAAACATGCCAGCACATATACTTAATTGGGAGTTTGAGGAGATTTAGTATGTCAACCAAGACACATCTCTACACTTTATACTTTATTGCCGCCAAACAATTGGTACTAGAACGTAAATCATCACAGCGATATTTGATTCTGCGCTTCACACTCCCTAGATTACAAATATTAAATATTAAAAATATTAAAAATAGTTAAAATTAATAAATATTAAAAATTTAAATTATAAATCATAAATAGAAAATAGAAAAATGGGAAGTAAGGTAGTGCAAAAAAACCGAAAGGCAGGTCCAGATATTTGGAGGGTATGGCCCAGATCCGGGTCAGGATCCGTTCAGCAGTCTTATCACAGTTGGAAAGAAGCTATTCCAAAATCTGGCCATACAAGTCTTCAAGCTCCTGAACCTTCTCCCAGAGAAGGCTGCATGGGTTGTGTCCTTGATAATCCTGGCAGCACTGCTCTGACAGCGTGCGGTAAAGTGAGTCCACGGATGGAAGATTGGTTTGTGTGATGTGCTGCGCTGTGTTCACGATCTTCTGCAGCTTCTTTCAGTCTTGGACAGGACAACTTCCATACCAGGTTGTGATGCACCCTAGAAGAATGCTTTCTACGGTGCATCTATAAAAATTAGTGAGGGTTTTAGGGGACAGGCCAAATTTCTTTAGTTTTCTCAGGAAGTAAAGGCGCTGGTGGGCCTCCTTGGCAGTGAACTCTGCTTGGTTGGACCAAGTCAGGTCATTTGTGATATTGACCTTGAGGAACTTAAAGCTTTTGACCTGTTCCACTTGCGCACCACCGATGTAAATTGGGTCATGCGGTCCGCTACTCCTTCTGAAGTCAACAACCAATTCCTTCGTCTTGCTGACGTTGAGGGATAGGTTATTGTCTTCGCACCATGCCATCAGGTTCTTAATTTCCTCTCTGTACTGATCTCATTTAGACCTCCTCTACCACCATCTCCCCTCGTCTTGCCCGAAGACGCCGTGCAGTCCAACCGATGGATCGAAAATCCCTCCGTCGGATGGCACAGTCAGGGGTGGCAGGGGAGAGCCAGGTCTCGGTGAAACAGAATACACAGCAGTTCTGTATCTCCCTGCAGTAGGTGAGTCTCCCTTTAAGATCATCCACCTTGTTCTCGATGGCTTACACATTAGCTAGTAGGATGGTGGGCATAGGGACCCTGAAGTCTCTCAGCTTCAATCTGACCAGCAGCCCAGCTCTTTTCCCATGCTTCCTCGGTAAATAGTGCATCTTTCCAGGTCTCCATCGATGCAGTGTGTTGTTGTCAGCTCTTTGAGGTTGGTGGACACGTCCCGTGGGAATCGATCGGCCGGTCGCGTTGTCTTGCGCTCTGGGTCGGGCCGAGTAATGGGGAAGGCTCTGCTGCCACTTCCAGCTGCCGGGGGCCCGGGCTGTCGATTGGGTCGGGCCCCGAAGCCGACACTTAATCCCGGATGACTGGGTTCCTTGCTGAAACAAGTCCGTGAGCTGAGTCACGGTTGCGGAGGCCTCTGCTCCAGCCGAGCCTCGGACTCAATTTCCGAGGTCGGCGGCGGAGGCCTCACTTCCGGCAGCTGTAGATGGCCACCAACGGGGTTTTACGGTGGTCGCTCCAGGGAAGCGTCTGGGGCACCTTGAGGTCTTCACCGTCACTTCGGTGTGGTCGTCTGCTCCGGAGAGGTGCTGTACAGAGCTGTAGTGGAGAGCATTCTGACTGGTTTCATCACTGCCTGGTAGAGATGCTCCAATGTGCAGGATCGAAAGTGCGGAGGGCTGTAGACTCAGCCATCCCATCACAGGCAGAAGCCTCCCCACCATCAACGAAGCCTTCAGAAAGCAGTGCCCCAAGAGCACAGCATCCATCACTGAGGACCTCACAACATTGGAAACACCCTCTCCTCATTACTACCATCCAGGAGGATTACACAAGCCTGAAGACACACGTTCAAATTTTTCAGAACAGCTTCTTCGCCTCCACCAACAGATTTTTTGAACAATCCATGAACCCATGAACATTACCTCACAATTACTCTTTTGTAATGTTTACTTATTTATTGTAACTTACAGTATTTTTATACCCTTCACTATACTGTTGCCACAAAACAACAAATTTCTTGACATATGTTAGCAATAATAATTCTTTTTCTAAGGAAGGTTATTGCTTGGTACATTTTTGTGGAACCAAATTTACATGATCCGCTATCACCCCTTGCCAGGATGTTATATTGAGATTTGTATTCGTTTATTATTGTCACAAACACCAATATACAGTGAAAAGCTTGTCTCGCATACTGTTCATGTCAAACAAATTATTACACAGTTCACTGAGGAAGAATAAGGTAAAAGAATGACAATGCAGATTAAAATCAAAAAGTCAAAGTAAATTTACTATTGAAGTATGTATATGTTATCATATACTACCCTGAGATTCATTGTCACGCCGGCTTTTACAGGGAAAAAATAAATCCAATAGAATTTTATTTAAACTATGCAAAAAACACACAAAGAGTAACAAACAATCAATGCACAGAAGATGATAAGTTGTGCAAACAAAAAATATTACTGAGAACATAAGTTGTAAAGACTCCTTGATAGGGAGTCTGTAGATCATAGAATTAGCTCAGAGTTGGAGGTGAGTAAAGCTATCCCCTCAGGTCCAGAAGCCTGATGGTCGAAGGGTATTAACTGTACCTGAAACTGGTGGTGTGAGACCTACGACTTCCGTACCTTTTTCCTGATGGGAACAGCGAGAAGAGAGCATGGACTGGATAGTCATAGTCATACTTTATTGGTCCCGAGGGAAACTGGTTTTCGTTACAGTTGCACCAACCAAGAATAGAGTTTACATATAGCAATATAAAACCATAAATAATTAAATAGTAATATGTAAATTATGCCAGGAAATAAGTCCAGGACCAGCCTATTGGCTCAGGGTGTCTGACCCTCCAAGGGAGGAGTTGTAAAGTTTGATGGCCACAGGCAGGAATGACTTCCTTTGACGCTCTGTGTTGCATCTCGGTGGAATGAGTCTCTGGCTGAATGTACTCCTGTGCCCACCCAGTACATTATGTAGTGGATGGGAGATATTATCCGAGATGGGAGAGAGGAGAAGATGGCGGCGCGACGCAGCGCGCGCGGCCATTCTGAATTGATATTGTATCTGTGAAAAAGGATGCCATGCACAATCCTGATTTGATAGAGACAGACGTGAAGAAAAACGGAGGAACATCTGGAGAAACTTCTGAAATGCCTGCTTCGCTGCTGCTGCTAATGTGTGATCCAGAATCTCCGGAGGGAAGGCCCCAAATCCTTATCTCTAAGGGGAATAAGGAGGCGGGAGGAGAAGATGGCAGCGTGATGCAGCGCGCGCAGCTCTCCGGTGAAATGATATTGTTTCTGTTAAGTAGGGGCCGTGGACAATTCTGATTTGATGGAGACAGACGTGAAAGCACAGAGGAACATCTGGAGAAATTTCTGAAATGCCTAGTTCGCTGCTGTTGTTACTGTGCAATCGAGAATCTCCGGAGGGTAGGCCCCAAAATCCCCGCCTTTGCCTGCTGCTGGTGACCGAGGCTGAGGTCGAACCGTTCGGCAGAGATGGCGCTCAGTACTTGGTGTCGAAAGGCTGATCGGAGGCTCGAAGTTTTCGGTTGACTCAGAGTCGGACTGTGGTCGGGCATGGCAGGGAGAGTTTTCTTCCTTCTCCTGTCTGCGTGAGATGTGGGACCTTCGAGGAACTTTGAACTTTTTTACTGTGCCATGGACTGTTCTTCATCAAATTATGGTATTGTTGCACTGTTGTAACTATATGTTATAATTATGTGGTTTTTGTTAGTTTTTCAGTCTTGGTCTGTCCTGTGTTTCTGTGATATCACACCAGAGGAATATCGTATCATTTCTTAATGCATGCATTACTAAATGACAATAAAAGAGGACTGCGTGTCCTCATAATCTAATCTAATCTAAATCCGCGGCTTTGCCTGTTGCCTGTTGCCGGGGCCGGGGTCGAAGCGCTCGGCGGAGATGGTGTTTGGTGTATCGGTGTCGGGGAGCTGGTCGGAGGCTCGGAGTTTTCGGATGGACTCGGAGTCAGACTGTGGTCGGATGCTTCCGGGATGCTGTATTGGCAAGTTTGCGTCGTTGGAGGTTTACCGTCTGCGTGAGATGATGGGACTTTCGAGAGACTTTGAGACTCTACCGTGCCCATGGTCTGTTCATATCAAATTACGGTATTGCTTTGCACTGTTGTAACTATGTGTTATAATTATGTGGTTTTTGTCAGTTTTTCAGTCTTGGTTTGTCATGTGTTTCTGTGATATCATTCTGGAAAAGCATTGTATCATTTCTTAATGCATGCATTACTAAATGACAATAAAAGAGGACTGAGTGTCCTCATAATCTAATGTAATCTCCTTGATAATGGATGTTGTCTCTTATGGCAGCTCCATGTAAATGTGCTCCAAGGTGGGGAAGGTTTTGTCCGCGACAAACTGGACTGTACCCACCACTCTCTGTATACCTTTCCATTCCTGGCCACTGGTGTTTCCATACCAGGCCATGATACAACCCATCAGGATACACACCGCAGTTTTAGGTAACATGCCAAATATACGCAAACTTCTTAGATCTACTGCTGAGCCTTCTTTGTGGTGGCACTTGCATGCTGGTCACAGGACAGATCCTCTGAAATGGTAACGGCAAGGAACTTAATATTATTGATCATCTCCGTCTCCGATCACCTGAAGAAGAATGACTAATGAACCTCCAGGTTCTTCCTTCTGTAGTCAATAATCAGCTCTTTGGTTTTGCTGATAACAGCATGAGACCAGCAGTCATAGGAACAGAATTAGACCATTCAGCCCATTGAGTCATCTCCAGCATTTCATCATGGCTGATTTATTATTCCTCTCAACCCTGTTTTCCTACCTTCTCCCCATAACCTTTGATGCCCTTACTAATCAACAGCTTATCAACCTCCACCTTAAATATTCCAAGTTACTTGGCATCCACGATCATCTATGGAAATTAATTCTACAGGTTCCCCTCTGGTCAAAGAAATGCCTCCTCATCTCTGTTCTAAATAGACATTCCTCCATTCCGAGACTGTTCCCTTCAGCTCTAGACTCTCCCACTATCAGAAACATCCTCTCCATATCCACTCCATCTAGGCCTTTCAATATTCAATAGATTTCAATGAATACCCCTCATTCTTCTAAATTCCAGTGAATATAGTCCCAGAGTCATCAAACACTCCTCATATGTTAATCCTTTCATTCCCAGGATGAATCTCATGAACCTCTGCTGGACCAGTTCCAAGGCCAGCAATCCTTTCTTAGATATGGCACCCAAAACTGCTCACCTGCAGTCTGACTAAAGCCCTATAAAGGCTCAGCATTACGTACTAGCTTTTTCATTCTAGTCCTCTCAAAATGAATGCTAACATTGAGTTTGCATTCTTTACCACTGACCCAGCCTGCAAGCTAACCTTTAGAGAGCCCTACATAGGGACCATGTCCCTTGGTGACGATAGGGCATACCGGAGTTGAGTGGTGTCACAGCAACAACCTTGCACATAATGTCAGTAAGAGCAAAGAGCTGACTGTGGACTTCAGGAAGGGTAAGGTGAGGGAAAACAAACCAATCCTCATAGAGGCATCGGAAGTGGAGAGAGGAGCAATTTTGAGTTCCTGAATGTCAACATGTCTGAGGAGCTATCCTGGTCCTAACATACTGATGCAGCTATAAAGAAGGCAAGACAGTAGCTATATTTCATCAGGAGTTTGAGGAGATTTGGTTTGTCACCTAAAACACTCAAAAATCTCTACAGATGTACCATGGAGAGCATTCTGACAGGCTGCATCACTGTCTGGTATGGGGGGAAGCTACTGCACAGGATTATACGTTGTAAAATTAGTCAGCTCCATCATGGGGTTCTAGCCTCCGTAGTATCCAAGACATCTTCAAGGAGGAGTGCCTCAGAAAAACAGATTCCATCATCAAGGACCCCCACCAGGCAGGACATGCCCTCTTCTCATTATTACTATCAGGAAGGAGGTACAGAAGCCTGAAGGCCCACACTCAACAATTCAGGAACAGCTTCTCCCCTCTGCCATCCATTTCTAAATGGACATTGAATCCAGGAACACTAGCTCACTACTTAGTTTTTAATTCCTGTTTTTGCATTACTTAATTATCTAATATGTATGTGTGTGTGTGTATATATATATATATGTTTGTACTGCTGCTGCAAAGTTAAGAAATTCCACGACATATGTCGGTGATATTAAATCTGATTCTGATTCTCCTAATCTGTCTAGATCCTTCTGTAGCCTTTCTGTTTCCTCAACACGATCTACCCCTCCACCTATCTTTGTATCATTCGCAAACTTGGCCACAAAGCCATCAGTTCCATCACCCTAATCATTGACATATAATGTAAAAAGGAGCGGTCGCAATTCTGACTCCTGTGGAACACCACTAGTCATTAGCAGCCAACCAGAAAAGGCTCCCTCTATTCCCACTCCTTGCCTTTTGCCAATCAGCCAATCTTCTACCTATGTTATTATCTCTTCTGTGATAGCATTGGCTCTCATTTTGTTAAGCAATCTTGTCAAAGACCTTCTGAAAATCCAAGTACACAACATTCACTGACTCTCCTTTGTTTTTGCTGACTGTAAATTCCTCAAAGAATTCCAACAGATTTGTCAGGCAAGGTATCTCCTTTAGAAAACAAAGCTGGCCTTGGCCTATTTTATCATGTGTCTCCAAGTACCCTGAAACCTTGAATTTAATTGTGTACTCCAGAATGAACAACTGAAATCGGGATAAATAGCCGATATCTCCTGCCTTTTACCACCTTCTCTTCTTAAAGTGTGGAATGACATTTGCTATTTTCCAGTCCTCTTGAAGCATGCCAGAATCTAGTGAATTTAGTGAATATCTAGAAGGAATATGCATGTAGGCTATTTTCTAAACGGAACAAAATCAAAAATCAGAAGTGCAAAGGGACATGAGAGTCCTTGTGCAGCAGCATTCCCTGCGGGTAAATTTGCAGGTTGAGTTGGCGGTAAGGAAGGAAAATGCGATGTTAGCATTCATTTCAATAGGACTACAATATAAGAGCAAGGATGTAATGCTGAGGCTTTATACAGCATTGGTCAGACCACACTTGGAGTACTGTGAGCAGTTTTCACCCTGTATCTGAGAAAAGACGTGCTTGCTTTGGAGAAGGTCCAGAGGAGGTTTATGAGAATGATTCCAGGAATGGAAGGGTTAATGTGTGAAGAGCATTTGATGGCTCTGGGCCTGTACTCTCTGGAGTTTTGAAGAATGGGGGGGATCGCACTGAAACCTATTGAATATTGGAAGGTCTAGATAGAGTGAATGTGAGAGGATATTTCTATAGTGGGGGAGTCTGGGACCAGAGGGCACAGCCTCAAAACTGAGGGATGTCCATTTAGAACAGAGATGAGGAACTTATTTAGCCAGAGGGTAGTGAATCTGTGGAATTCATCGCCATGGACAGCAGTGGAGTCCAAGTTATTAAGTATATTTAAACCAGAGGTTAATGGGTTCCTGATTAGTCAGGCCAGCAAAGGTTACAGAGAGAAGGCAGGTAAACGGGGTTGAGAGGGATAGTAAATCAGCCGTGATGGAATGGTGGAGCAGGCTCGATGGAGTGAATGGCCTAATTTTCCTCCTATGTCTTATGGTCATTTTGCTTGCCCTTTCTATCTCGCATTGCAATCTGAAATCACATCCTGGCTACAGTTTCAGAAGCCTGTATACGTATAACTCCCATCAGGGTCTTTACAACCCTGCATTTCTCAACCCTACCCACAAGGATTCTGCATCTTCCAATTGATATCACCTCGCTCAAAGGATTTGATTCATTTTTTACCAACAGCGCCACCCCACCCCCCTCTGCCTACCTGACTATACTTTCGACACTACTCTGAGCAGGTCCTGGAGGGAGTTGGAATCATTGGTCACCAGTAACCACAACCTTCGTCCATTGTGTGAGATATATAGGACCTGGCTGTTCACTGAAGGATAGTGTACAGTACAGTAAGTTCACAAGAACGTAAGACGATTGGAGCAGGAGCAGGCAACTTGGGCCCCCTTGATCCTGACCCCCACTCAAAATCATCACAGTTGGCCTGTCCCAGCCCAGATTTCCTCTCCTCTGCCACTTCACTTCTGCTCATACTTGCCAGGTCTTTCAAAACCATATCCACTTCCTGTTAAAATACCCCCAAAGATCCAGCCTTGATGATATTCTGAGGCAGGGAGATCCAGAAGTACTCCTCCCTGTGAGTAGTTCCTACATACCTCCGTTTTAAATGAAAGCTCCCTCATCTGAGGCTGTCCCACTAGTGAAAGTATCTCCACATCTACACTGTTGTGCACCTCAGGATTTCATACCTTTCAGTAACATGGCCTATTATTCTTCTGAAGGGGAAACAATTTCAATTTCATTCCTTTAGCCACCCGTGATATGGCTGCCCCTTATCCCAAGAATTACCAGAGTAAATCTTTATTGGCCTACCTCCAATCCCAGTACCTCTACATATGTTTAAATAAAGAGGCCAAAGTTGTGCACGGTACTCCATGTGTGGTCTCACCAATACTCGGTACAGTTGTAACAATACTTGCCTATTTCTGCATTCCAACCACCTTGCATTCAGGAAAACTGGCAGAACATAGTTGTTTATTATCAGGTGAGTTAAAATTAAAAGGAGGGAATTTGTACATCAGTTAAACAGGAAATTGGTGAGACCACATCCGCAGAACTACGTACAGTACTGGTTTCCTTATTTAGGAAGGATTTTAATATGTTAGGAGCAATTGAGTGCTTTACTAGACCTTTGAGGAAAGGTTGGACAGGCTAGGGTTGTCTCAGCTGGGGTTGAGAAGAGAGCAACTCAAAATCAGAATCAGATTTATTATCACTGGCTTATGTTGCGAATTTGTTGTTTCTGTGGTAACAGTCAAGAGCAAGGCATAAAAATTAACTACGAGTTACAATTAGAAATAAAACAAATAACTAGTGCGAAAGAGGAATAGCGAGGCAGTGTCCATGGGGTTATGGACCATTCAGAAATCTGAGGGCGGAGGGCAAGAAGCTTTTCCTAAAATAAAAGGGACGAGATTGAAATCTGACAGATTGATTGAGAATTGATGAAGGTCTTTAAAGTGATGAGGGTATGGATGGGGAAGACAGAATCTTTTCCCTGGGAAGAAACATCAAACACTGGGGGACTCATATTTAAGGTTAGAGGGGGTAAGTTTAAAGCTGACATGAGGGAAAGATCTTTACACAGGAATGGGTTACCATGGTAGCTGTGTAAAACAGACAGTCTGGTGGAGACTGAGAGACACATGAATACGAAGGGAATGGATTAGGACAGATTGGCACAGGATTATAAACTGATTAGCCTGTCCAGTGCTGTTCTGTTCCATGTCTATTAATTGATTGAATGATTGATTTAGAGATAGAGTCCTGTCCAGCCCAACGAGCTGCACCACCCAGCAAACCACCTATTTTAACCCAAGCCTAACCACAGGACAATTTACAATGATCAATATAACCTACTAACCAGTATGTCTTTAGACTGGGAGAAAACCCACAGAGTCACGGGGAGGAACATACAAACTCCTTACAGAGGACACAGTAATTGAACTCCGAACTACAGCGCCTCGAGCTGTAATAGTGTTGTGCTAACCTCTGTGCTACCCTGGTGCCCGTGTTCTATGTTCATATAAGGACCTGAGGTCTCTTGGCAGGAAGGAGGTGCAGAGGATACTTCCTTTCATGGAAGAAATTCAAACAAGGAGCCACTGAATTAAAAACAAACAAGAGAAAATCTGCAGATGCTGGAAATCCAAGCAACATTGAATTTCTTACATCCTTCACATACATGAGGAGTAAAAATCATTACGTTACGTCTCCAGCTAAATGTGCAACGTGCAATCATACTAATTTATAATAATTTAGAATAAATACAACAGTCCGTGTAACATAGAGTACACTCAAATCAGTGTGAGTTCATCAGTCTGATGGCCTGTTGGAAGAAGCTGTCCCGAAGCCTGTAGGTCCTGGCTTTAATGCTGTGGTACTGTTTCCCAGATGGTAGCAGCTGGAATAAATTGTGGTTGGGGTGACTTGGGTCCTCAATGATCCTACGGGCCCTTTTTACACACCTGTCCTTGTAAATGTCCTGAATCATGGGAAGTTCACAACAACAGATGCACTGGGCTGTCCACACCACTCTCTGCAGAGTACTGCGATTAAGGGAGGTACAGTTCCCATACCAGGTAGTGATGCAGCCAGTCAGGATGCTCTCAATTGTGCCCCAGTAGAAAGTTCTTAGGATCTGGGGGCCCATACCAAACTTCTTCAACCGTCTGAGGTGAACAGGTGCTGTTGTGCCTTTTTCACCACACAGCTGGTGTGTACAGACCACGTGAGGTCCTCGGTGATGTGGATGCCAAGGAACTTAAAGCTGTTTACCCTCTCAACCTCAGATCCATTGATGTCAATAGGGGTTAGTCAGTCTCTTGTAGTCCACAACCAGCTCCTTTGTTTTTCCAACATTGAAAGAGAGGTTGTTTTCTTGACACCATTACTTCTCCCCTGTAGGCCAATACACAAAATGCTGGAGGAGCTCAGCAGGCTGGATAGCATCTATGGAAAAGAGTATGGTTGATGTTTCGGGCTGAGACCCTTCATCAGGACTGGAGAAAAAAAGGTGAGGAGTCACAGTAAGAAGGTGGGGGGAGGGAAGGAAGAAACAAAAGGTGATAGGTGAAACTGGGAGGGGGTGGGGTGAAGTAAAGAGCTGGGAAATTGATTGGTGAAAGAGATACAGGGCTGGAGGGGGAGAGAGGACAGAAGGCCATGGAAGAAAGAAAAGGGGGAGGAACACCAGAGGGAGGTGATGGGAAGGTAAGGAGATAAGGTATGAGACGGAAATGGGTTTGGGGAATGGTGGGGGGGGTGGGACATTACTGGAAGTTCGACAAATCGATGTTCATGCCATCAGGTTGGAGGCTGCCCAGATGGAATATAAGGTGTTGCTCCACCGCTTCCCATTCCCATTCTGACATGTCAGTCCATGGCCTCCTCTACCGGTCACAACGAGGCCACACTCAGGTTAGAGGAGCAATACCCTTATATTCCGTCTGGGCTGGCCTCCAGCTTGATGGCGTGAACATCGATTTCTCGAACTTCTGGTAATGCTAGCCCTCCTGCACCATTTCCTATGTTGAGGGTCCTTGATGATGGATGCTACTTTCTTCAGGCTTCACCTTTTGAAGATGTCCTCCATGGGGAGTCTGTGGTTATGATGGTGATGATGACTTTTTGGAAGCAGAGACTTTGAATATCTTTAAAGGCTAATATTTACTTCTGTGTCAAATCGACACCATAGGTAAGGCATCGCCGCGAACCCTACGCAAAGCCTACACAGATCCATACGCCGTAGCCTGACGTGCACCTCTCCCAAAATGTAACTATGCGTTGCGACAACGCAGACCGCAACAGCTGTGATTGGTCGGCTTGGTAGCATCGCATTTCCTCCTTCACTGCAACAGCTTCCCATTGGGTGACTGAAGGGCAGGGAAGGAACTCTGGCTGCAATGCTTTCCATAAAGCTTTACAGACCTCCGAAATTATGGAGGACACATTTCGCTTTTACGATCGCTTTAAACTTGTTTACCCCGAGAAAGACTACCATGACCATGAAGCCTTGCACGGGCAGGTGTGTGCACGTGCACAACGTGCCCGAATTGCAGAGTGACGCAGACACATCAACGCACAAGTATAAATGCACACAACACACGTAGGCCACTTGCATAGGCTACGGCGTCCATTTGATCTTTGACAAAAGAGGTTAGATGGGTAGAATGGAATGCAGATCTATCTGTTCAGTCAGATCAGCAATGACTTTATTAATGATGAAGCAGATGTAATGGATCAAGTAGCTGAAACCTGTCCCTAATTCACTTGTTCAAGATTGGAGAAGCACAACTATGTAAGGAAAAAGAAGATGGTCGACATGAACGAAGTAAGAGGGATGGACATTGGGCATGTTGGAAGAAATGGCCTGGCCTTATCTGGAGCGGTGGATGAAGAAGAGCCAGACTAAACACAGCTGGAGTAAAGTACATGGAAGGTAAGCGTCTGGTGCCAGTGGAAGGGAAAGCGACTGTGACTGAACCGGGAAGGAGGGTCAGAGTTATGTGGGCGCACAAGAATAGAAGAAGGTAAAAGTTAACACAGGATGGAAACAGAGCGCTCAGGGATTTCCATGGATTACAGCTGTGACCTAAACCATTGTAGATATAAGATGTTTACACTACTACAGGGGAATTGATTGGGTTGATTACATTAATGTTCACTTGTCGTCAATACCAATAATGAAGGTTACATCAGAGACGGCATCTTACTCCATATTGTCTAAAAATGCAAACTCTTTAAAATTTTGGAGGAATTTTTAGGTGAAACTAACCTTTCTCCCATTGTTGAAGGGGGTCCATGAAAATGATATTCCCTCGTGTTTGTGTTTTTAAATGCTATTCCTCTGACCTTCAGTTCTCTGGAACGCCAACAGCATGAGGAGATACCCACTCTTGCCGTAGGTCTGGAGAGTTCCTGTCACATCAGTCCACAGCTGAAACGGACCACAAAAGAGAGACGAGGAAACAGTCCCCTCAGATGCTCGATCCTGAAGCAGGAGATGTGCAGAGGAGCCAGGAGACTGGACTAACTAGTGCAGACCCTGCATTCCTGAACGACAGGATGTTTGAGCATTGCAGAGAAGGGTTGTCACAGGGCGCAGGGCACAAGGACAGGACTGTTCAACAGTGCCTCAGCACTGATCAGGTTAAGGTACTCGGTCTGCATCATGTGTAGTTAAATAAGCATCCAGTGGGGTGGACGGGAAAAGAGATAGGCGCCAGTTAGTTCAGTCCTCCCATGGACACTATCCCTGCAGTTTAAATAAAGCAGTGGCTGCCTTGTCTCTACCCTCTATTGAGTTGGGACATTACTTTACATAATTGCATCTTTCAGTCACACTACAACATCAGAGCCGTCTGGGACGGGGGCAAGAGTGAATATGAATTAGCTGGTGTCTGAGCCCCCTTATTTCCATTCTGAACCAGGAGACTGTTAGGAATGCGAGCCAAATTCCTCTCCATGTGTCTCTTGAGCAACACTCTGCAGATACGTGCCAATGTGCCTGGCATCCCTTGCCACCCTGCATTGCTTGGCCTGTCAGTAACATCTGCTCCAGACTCTGTGATTAGGCACAGCTTAAACACCATCTATAAATTCACTGATGATACCACTGCCGTTGGCAGAATCTCAGATGGCAACGAGGAGGCGTGCTGGTTGAGTGGTTTCGCAACAACAACCTTGCACAACGTCAATAAGAACAAGAAACTGATTGTAGACTTCAGGAAGGAGAAGTCAGGAGAACACACAACAGTCCTCATTAAGGGATCAGTGTAGAAAGGTTAAGCAATTTCAAATATTTGGATGTCAACATCTTATAGGATCTATTCTGGTAAAATGTTGCATTTTTGGACAACCACTTGTTATCAGTGTACTGGAGAAAGAGGTAAACAAAGTGAAACGTGTAGCACTTGAAGACGGATGCTTCCGTGGCACCCCACAAGCACGACTAACGCCCATACTGCTTGTCAGAGCAACGCTGTACTTGGAGAAAGTAAGTGGTGTCAGCTGAGAAGTTAGTTATTCAGTGTGGGAAGAGGTTCAGACAACAGCTAAAAGCATCTTAGAAAGTGCCATTCTGTAAAATTTTGTAGATTGTATTCTTCAGCATCCCAGTTGTTTTAAGATCATCCAATTCAATATTTTGCCATTCAGAATCCTCTTCCAATCCTTCAATGCTTTTCTTCAGATTTCCATCTGAATCCACTGTATTTGCTCTTTTTGAACACCGATACGGATTCTAAAAGATGACAGAAATTTATTATCCAAGGTTTTAAGAATTGTATGCAATTCTGCTTCATCCTGCGAAGTTTACAAATGATCTCAATTTACCCTGTTTGAAATTCTGGCCCATTCAGCTTACTGATGTGAACTGTCCAGGATCACCTTCTGACAAACAGCGTTTCCATATGACAGTGGACAGTGACCCTTTTCTTCATTTGAAGTAAGGCCATGCTCCCCTGGACGGACCACGTACCCTCACCCCTCCTGGAAGGGACCAGTCCAATCTTTCCAGCAGCCTAGTTCAGAAACATCAACATACTGAGTGGCAAGCACCACCTCTCCAAGTCCAGTTAGCAAGGGAGGGTTTAATGAATTCATCATCCTGTTGAGCCAGCTGTATGTCCCCCGGAGGATTCAGGATGGGCAGAGGCCAACTAGGCAACTTGTCTGAATTTAGATCAGCAAACAACAGGAATTCTGCAGATGCTGGAAATTCAAGCAACACACATAAAAGTTGCTGGTGAACGCAGCAGGCCAGGTAGCATCTCTAGGAAGAGGTGCAGTCGACATTTCAGGCCGAGACCCTTCGTCAGGACTAACTGAAGGAAGAGTGAGTAAGGGATTTGAAAGTTGGAGGGGGAGGGGGAGATCCAAAATGATAGGAGAAGACAGGAGGGGGAGGGATGGAGCCAAGAGCTGGACAGGTGATATGTCTATCCACGGCCTCCTCTACTGTAAAGATGAAGCCACACTCAGGTTGGAGGAACAACACCTTATATTCCGTCTGGGTAGTCTCCAACCTGATGGCATGAACATCGACTTCTCTAACTTCCGCTAATGCCCCACCTCCCCCTCGTACCCCATCTGTTACTTATTTTTACACACACATTCTTTCTCTCACTCTCTTTTTTCTCCCTCTGTCCCTCTGAATATACCCCTTGCCCATCCTCTGGGTCCCCCCCACTTGTCTTTCTTCCCGGACCTCCTGTCCCATGATCCTCTCATATCCCTTTTGCCTATCACCTGTCCAGCTCTTGGCTCCATCCCTCCCCCTCCTGTCTTCTCCTATCATTTTGGATCTCCCCCTCGCCCTCTAACTTTCAAATCCCTTACTCACTCTTCCTTCAGTTAGTCCTGACGAAGGGTCTCGGCCTGAAACGTTGACTGCACCTCTTCGTAGAGATGCTGCCTGGCCTGCTGTGTATGTGTGTTGCTTGAATTTAGATCAGTTCCATTTCTCCCAGTGTAGAATGCCTCTTGGAAGACTTACCACTGAATCTACATATAGATAGATAGATAGATAGATATACTTTTTTAATCCCGAGGGAAATTTGGTTTCATTACAGCTGCACCAACCAAGAATAGAGCGTAAATATAGCAATACAAAAAACCCCAACAATCAAACCCAAAATGCAAACTATGCCAGATGGAAAATAAGTCCAGGACCAGTCTATTGGCTCAGGGTGTCTGACCCTCCACGGGAGGAGCTGCACGTTCGATGGCCACAGGCAGGAACGACCTCCCATGCCGCCAAGTATTGTATCACGGTGGAATGTAGCCAAAGTCCAACAGTAAAAAGTTCAATATCCAGTCTGCAAACACGTTCCTCAATCATAATATACCCCGGATTGCACCATCTGTTGTTAACCAGATCAGTAAGCACCCAACTCCTTTACACTTACCGCTCTCAGTGCACTTCCGGTCAGCCGGAACGGTATTACCCACCGAACTACTCTTCTCCAAAAGTCTCTGTTGTCTCGACCCGGTCCTCTTTCCTTGGCTTTGTGATCCCCCTCTGTGTGTTTTCCTCCGGATTTCAGCAGGGGTGCCCACCGCTCTGTTCGCAAAACCGGCCGGTATTTGCTGGTCCGTGGAATACACAATGCGACCTTGTTTCTGTCCCGCGTGTCGGGATGTAACCATTTCCAGCGCTAAAGAAAACCCAAATAAAACTCTCTCACCAGCATGTTAGAGAGGGTGCAGCTTCAACGTGTTACCGTGTGAAAAAAAATACAAAAAATAACGTAAATTAAAAAGTAAAAAGAAGAAAGTAAGAATAGATCGGAAGGGCTGTACCAGGCTGCCTGCGCGACTGGCGCATGTGCACTAATGCCATATGTTGCATCATCAAATAAAAACTGATCCCTGTAGCAAGGATTTTCCTCTGTGTTGAAGTTAAAAGCAACAATGAAGAAAACAAAAGAGCAAGGAGGTGGTAGTAAATTTAATCTCCATCTGCCCCACTCCCGTCACTCCCGTCACTCCCGCCACTCCCGTCACTCCCGCCACTCCCGCCACTTCCGTCACTCCCGTCACTCCCGTCACTCCCACCACTCCCGTCACTCCCGTCACTCCCGTCACTCCCATGAGTAAATACTCTTCTAGCAATCAGCCAGGCTTTTTTGTTAAGAGCATGTTAAAGAGGTTTAATATTGATGTCCAAAATCTTTGCCAAATATTTGTTAAAGACCACCAAGGCAAACTCAGACAGAAACGTCTTTGGGAAAGCAGGATCACAGATTGCAGAATGAAAACATTCCAACATGGGAAGATTGTTAAATGGGCCACTGCTTTTTCCCCTCTTTTGCCAGGCTATTCTTCCTTGTCAAATACACATTCAGTTTGTTTTTTAATCTGCTCTCACCTTTCCTTGATCTGAATGCACGCAGAATCTTGTCCAATATTTCCAGAGAAGCCCTCGTGTTCCTATCACGAGCAAGAGATAATCTGCAGATGCTGGAAATCCAAGCCGGACACACAAAGTGCTGGAGGAACTCGGCAGTCCAGGCAGCATCGATGGAAAAGTGCACAGTCCACATTTTGGGCCGAAACCCTTCAGCTGGACTGATATTCTTTCCCATCTGTAGATCTGTAGATATGAACTTCCCACTATTCAGGACATTTATAGAGACAGGTGTGTAAAAAGGGCTCGAAGGATCATTGGGGACCCGAGTCACCCCAACCACAAACTGTTGCAGCTGCTACCATCCGGGAAACAGTACCGCGGCATAAAAGCCAGGCCCAACAGGCTCTGGGACACCTTCCACCAGGCCATCAGACTGATTAATTCATGCTGACGCAACTGTATTTCTATATTATATTGACTATCCTGTTGTACATACTACTTATTACAAATTACCATAATAGCATATTGCACATTTAGACAGAGACATAACGTAAAGACTTTTACTCCTCATGCATATGAAGGATGTAAGTAATAAAGTCAATTCAGTTCAATTCATAGGTGCTGCCTGGCCTACTGAGTTCTTCCAGCATTCCGTGTGCGTTGGCCTCACCTTCCTTCTGATTATGCTGCCAATTGACTTAAAGTTAAACCATCCAGATTCCACAAGGGGAACGGATTCCCTGCCCGCTCTTTTGAAAACATTGTCGTTTGACAATAGGCATCCGTTAGTCTCATGAGACCATGGATTTGCGCCTTGGAAGGTTTCCAGGGCACAGGCCTGGGCAAGGTTGTATGGAAGACCAGCAGTTGCCCATGCTGCAAGTCTCCCTTCTCCATGCCACCAATGTTGTCCAAGGGAAGGGCATTAGGACCCATACAGCTTGGCACTGGTGTCGTCGCAGAGCAATGTTTGGTAAAGTGCCTTGCTCAAGGACACAACACGCTGCCTTAGCCAAGGGTCGAACTAGCGACCTTTGAATCACTAGACGAACGCCTTAACCACTTGGCCATGCGCCAACACTCCCTTTGACAATATTGAACATCTGAATCTGGATCAGAGATCATGGACCTTCATCACTACAGGGTCTGCACCCTGGAACTTGCAGCACAGTAGCACAATAGCACCTTCTCCAGAAGGACAGCGGCCATTCAGTCAGACAGATCAGCCTTACCTTCTCAAGGGCACTGAGGGATGGAGAATAAACGCTGGCGGTGCCAAACAACACCGTAAATGAGCATGAAAAGGCAGAGGTGTCAATTACAAGGTGGATTTTGGATGAATTCCCAGTACCTTTCCACTCAGGATTTCCTTTATTTTATGAATGAAAGGAGCAGAATGAATTGGAATTTCAGTCACTCTCAATAACTAGGAGACTAAAAGTTATTTTTTTTTATGATAATCTTGGTGCCAGTCCCTTTTCTTTGGAATAAAAGCTGATTTTTGGAAGTGGTGATCTGAATGGAAGGAGTTGTTTTATAGAGTAAGCACAGCATGAAGAAAGCTAGGGATAATCTTCACATGTTTGTTCTAAGAGAGATTTAGAAAACTTCAACAATCTTCGGCTTTGCTAAAATTCGGAAAATTAATCTGCATGAGATAGATTACGTCCAAAGTTCAAAAACACTTCCCCAGCTGTAGAAATGGAAAATGCTGCTGTTCAAAGTCAGGTGATGGAGAATTGATTTGTCACAGCAAGGCTAGAATTGCACAATTCTGTTCCATTTCCCCAAGTATATAAATTAAGTTTATTGTTGATGCACTCTCTGAGACCCAAGCATGGAGGCAGCCATTGGAGATATTTAACTTCTAGTTTTACAGCATTACTTCATATTAGCTTATATGCAGAAAACACATTTTACATACCAAAGAGCTTTAGAATCGGAACCACAGTATGATACCAATCAGATGACCAATGTTCAGAAAAATCCTTTGTCAGAAATACCAAATTATTCCTAGCTCCTCTTGCTTTTTGCAGAGTTTTACATCTTTATGCCTTTTCTGGGTCAACTTTGAATGTTACTATTGAAATTCAGAGCATTTTGGATCACAATAGCTCAGGAAATACCATGGTTATGATGCCACTGAGATTCAGATTTATCTGTCACCATGTAGGTTAACTTACAGTGAAATGCGTCAACAGCCAACACAACCTCTGGATGTGCAAGTATCACTGCACTGTCTGGCACCAAAACAGTATGACCACAAAGTCTGGCAGAACAACACTGAAAACAATAAAACAGAACACAAAAAGCAATTAAACAACATCGAAATAAGCCACTTTTCTTCCTCCCCCCCTCACCCCATCCACCCATACATGGACAGTCCTTCCACTCTAGGACAGGTCTCCACTCTCCGGTTTTCAGCCACCGGGCTTGGCCTTCCAGACCTCCGATCGACCTCTGGGCTTTGATCTTGACCCCCGGACCTGCTGACGACAGGACCCCGAACGCCAGGCTCCAACTCTGGGTGGGCCAACCCATCATCTCTGGTTTCCCTGCTTATCGCCTTAGGTCTACCACCTCTGAAAAATAACCTTCGGCCTGTGGAACAGATTCTCATTATCTTTTGTAACAAAACCATTTCCAATGGCCAACCTCAATCAGAATTGGAATAGGCTTAATATCAATGACATGTGTTGTCAAATTTGTTCTATGGTATTGGTATTGATTTGTTACTGTCACATGCACTTTAACAATATACACTGAAAAGCTTGTCTTGCATACTGTTCATATGGATTAGCTCGTTACACAGAGCATTGAGGTAGAACAAGGAAAAGCAATAACGATGCAGAATAAAACGTAACAGCTACAGAGAAAGTGCAATGTAGGTAAAAGATAAAGTCCTATGTCACAATGAGGTAGATTCTGAGGTCAACAGTTCATCTTACCATACAAGAGGACCATTCAAGAATCTGAAAACAGTGGGATTGAAGCTGTCCTTGAAACTAGAGGGCAATAACTCTGTGGCGGTTTACAGGGACAGGATGATCTAAGTGTTGCAAGGGATGGGATGGCAGGAACAAAACCAGAAAATGCTGGAAACACTCAGCAGGTCAGGCAGTATCTGTGGAGAGAGAAAAATGACAGGCACGTGAGAGTGGACGCTGGAATCTGGAGGAACAAGTAATTTGTTGGAAGAACTCAGCAGATCAGGCAGCATCTGTGGGGGAAATGAATTGCCGACGTTTCAACATCTGGTCTGAGACTCTACATAGGATGTTAGCTGAGAGAGTGGTTGCAGAAGTGTTTATAACCAGATATCATTGTCCTCCTGCAGCTTCTGAAGGGCCAAGGAAGAGTCACAGATGAAGTTGATTGAAATTGTTCTGGAGCGCGGGACTCTGTGTGGAGACTGGATTTGTTCTGCCCTGGAGAATGGAGTCTGAAAGAGGCACTCTAAACCGGGGAGGGTCTAACAGCTTAGACGGACAGAAGGCGCTGCAGTTGGCAAGACGCTGAAGGGACAGGACACATAACAGAGGCACGTGGCAAAAGAAGCAAAGATGACTTAAGGGAAAGCTTGTTCCCATGGGCCAACGGGATCCAGAACCAAAACTCAGAGAGTCTAAATTAGGAACAGCCTATTTAGGACTGAAATGAGGAGAAACCTTGCAAAGCAAAGCATGTGAATCTTCAGAATTCTGTGCCTCCGGGTTTATTCAAAACAGGGAGTGAGAACATTTTGTATTTTTAAGGGTCTCTGGGGATACCATAGGAAAAAAGATATAGTTATAGCAGCATTCAACATGGAAACCAGTCATTCGGCCCAGCACATTAACGTCAACCACTTGGCACCCTTCTGTATAAATCCCATCTTCCATTGACCTTCTATGCTTAAGAGAGTCAAATGCTCATCTAGACATTTCTTAAACACTGTCAATGCCTCTGCTTCCATACGTCCTTCCAGCAGTGTTTACAGTACACACCATTCCCTAGCAAAAGGTTTCCCTCAGTTCCCCTGTGAATCAGTTATCCTTTTCCCCTTAGCAGTGGTGTCACATATTTCCTCTAGTGTGATCCTGGAGCTGCACACAGTACTCCAGCCAAGCTCTGGCCAGTGTCAACAGCATGGTAGCATGGCAGTTAGAACAACATTTCACAGTGCCGGCTGTAAGATCAGGGTTCAATTCCCGTTGCCGTCTGTAAGGAGTTTGTACGCTCTTCCCGTGATTTGTGGATTTCCTTTGGGTGTTCCGATTTCCTCCCACAATTCGAAGACGTAGAGCTTAAGGTTAGTGAGTTGTGAGCATGCTGTGTTTATGCCTGCGGGCTGCCCAGCACAATCCTCACTGATTTGATTTGATGCAAATGACACATTTCATTGTATGTTTCGATGTGTGTGTGTCAAATAAAGCTAATCTTCTCTAAAGATTAAAGATCTCTCTATTCTTTAAAGTTGAAGACAATTTCTTTGTTCTTCTGCTCAGTGCCCTTGGCTAATAAAGACCAGATCTTTGGATCTGGACATCAAGATCTCTCTATTACTTGATACTCCGAGGACCCTGCCATTCACAGTGTATATTCTGAGCAATACAGAATGCTGGAGGAACTCAGAAGGTCAGGCCGAGACCCTTCATCATGATTGAAAAGGAAGGTAACGGAGGCCAAAATAAGAAGGAGCCGTACAAACTGCCGAGTGATAAGTGAGACCTTCCTTTCGCGTGCTGAGGAAGGGCCTCTACCCAAAACGTCGATAAGTACACATATAGATTTCATCATGGAGAGGATGTTTCCTATTATGGGGGAGTTTAGGACCAGAGTTCATAGCCTCAGAAAGAAGGATGTCCCTTTAGAACAGAGATGAGGAAGCATTTCTTCAACCAGAGTGGAAGGGAATGAATATGTGGAATTCATTGCTACAAGCAGCTGTGGAGGGCAAGTCATTGGGTATGTTTAAAGAGGAGGTTGATAGGTTCTTGATTAGTAAGACCGTCAAAGTTTTTTAAATTTTTTTATTTATTACAAACAAACAAACAAAATACATAACATCCACAAAAACCAGAACCATAACAACATCAAATTAAATGTGAGCAGCAAAAGGGAGAAAAATATAAAGGCAAAAATAAACATACACAGCAGAGGTGCACCACACCAAAAAAACCTCAGTCCTCACCCCTGAAGAAAGTCCAATACAGGGCCCCATATCCTTTCAAAGATGTCCCCTCTGTCCTCATTACATAGTCTCAGTCTCTCCAAATGTAAAGTATTTGCCAGTTCTCTCAGCCACAGATCGTACGAGGGCACAGAGTCCATTTTCCACATTTGCAGGATTAACTTCTTAGCAATCACCATTCCAAACAATACGGCCATTTTTTCATACATATTGGCTGAAGATAGGGAGCTTGTTGCTCCAAGGATGGCTATGAGCAGGTCTGGTTCCCACCGCTTCCCAAAAGCCTCAGAGAAACAGTGAAAAATACTTTTCCAGTATGCATAAAGCTTATAACATGACCAGAATGAATGTGACAAGTTACTGTTGACAGATTTACATCTATTACAAACTGGTGAAACATCAGGGTAGAAACTGTGCAACTTTTCTTTGGAATAATGGAGAAGAGCATCAAAGTTATGGGGAGAAGGCAGGAGAATGAGGTTTAGAGGGAAAATAAGTGACAACTGACTGGATGTGTGTATACAAGATTATTGGAAGTATAGATACAGTAAAAGCCCTCAACTCCCGGAAGATGCCCTCTTCACGTCACTACCTTTGGGGAAGAAGTACATGACCCTAAAGATCCAAACTCAGTGAACTCAGAAGAATAGCATCTGCACTCCGCCATCAGATTTCTGAACGTTTCATGAACCCACAGAACACTAACTTGTTATTCCTCTTTAGCACTATTTATTGATCTTTGTAACTTACAGTAATTTTTATGTCTTGCTCTGTACTGCTGCCACAAAACCAAAACAAAACATTTGCGACATATGCCAGTAACAGTAATGCTGACTAATTATTATTGTTGCTCCCGCAGTGGGGATATCAAAAACAAGAGGGCTTAGATTGAAGTTAAGAGGTAGTAGATTTTAGGGGTAAGTTTCTTTTACACATAGAGTGGTTGATATCTGGAACTTGTTGCCAGAGGAGCTGGTGGAAAAAATACAACCGCTGAGCTTAAAAGGCATTTAGACAGACACTTAAATAGGCAAGATATAGTTGAATATGGTCCCAACGTAAGCAAAGAGGATTGTTGTAGAAGAGCAAACAGGTCACCACGAGCATGATGGGCCGAAGAACCTTTTTCTTTGTAGTACAACTATATGACACTCATCATCACCATCATGTGCCGTGTTGTATGACTTGGGCTCTTATGGTCATCCATGACTATGATTGTTCCTAGCAAATTTTTCACAGAAGTGGTTTGCCACTGCCTTCTTCTGGGTAGTGTTTTTACAAGATGGGTGACCCCAGCCATTACCAATACTGTTCAGAGATTGTCTGCCTCGCGTCAGTGGTCGCATAACCAGGACTTGTGATATGCACCTGCTGCTCATACGACCATCTACCACATGGCTTCACGTGACCCTGATCTGAGGGGCTAAGCAGGTTCTACACCTTGCCCAAGGGCGACCTGCAGCCTGGCGGAGGGAAGGAGCACCTTACACCTCCTCTGGTAGAGACATAGCTCCACCAAACCACCTGAATAAATGAGAAAAAAATGGAAAATAATAAAGTTGAAAGTCAATATCATTTTCTATTGTAATTAAATATTTTCAGAAGGTGTGTTGGGTTTATTTTTAACAGGTGTTTTTGAAATGTGAGGTACCAGCAATACGACAGACAAATGAATGCCTCAGGGTGTTCTGAAATAAATACCACTATGCAGTTTGTATGATGTTGGCGCAAATTTACCATATAAATGATCTGTGATAAGAATGATGAAAGTGCACCTGCCTGGAAATTTGTTCTTGGTCTCTGGTGATAGAAATAATTTAGGGAGCAGCATGAGCTGGAATCTGTCTGGGATAGATGTCGGTGTCGGTGACTGAAATGCACGTCTCCACCATAATCTCCTGAAGCTATTCCATCTGATTCCATCATCTCAGATTGTTTCAATTGTATCAAAATATTCACTAAAGAAGGTCTTATGCCTGGAAACACTGTTCATTTCCTTTGCTGCTGATGCCATGTCAGTTCTGTGGAAATATCACCTCAGTGACACCACAAGACATTAAATAAATGGGCTCGACACTAGACTGAGGCAGTGGAGGGAAAAAAACAGTGAATATCAATTCAGCTTCAGAAGGCCAAATCAGCTGGAAAGAGATTTAGAGCCACTTGGAGTGCAGCTCGCGACATATTGTGCCAACACACAATAAGCTGTGTCAAACTGTTCATAATGAGCAATAGCAACATAGAAACATAGAAAAATAGGTGCAGGAGTAGGCCATTCAGCCCTTTGAGCCTGCACCGTCATTCAGTATGATCATGGCTGATCATCCAACTCAGAACCCTGTACCAGCCTTCCCTCCATACCCCCTGATCACTTTAGCCACAAGGGCCATATCTAACTCCCTCTTAAATATAGCCAATGAACTGGCCTCAACTGTTTCCTGTGGCAGAGAATTCCACAGATTCACCACTCTCTGTGTGAAGAAGTTTTTCCTAATCTCGGTCCTAAAAGGCTTCCTCTTTATCCTCAGACTGTGACCCCTCGTTCTGGTAGGTGGTTTTATCTGGACAATTTTGTTCTCCCCCTGTCCTTCTATAAATAGAGTCATGAGTGCTTTTACACCCGTCTAAGAGGGCAGAGGTTTCAACATCGGAAAGCAAAACTCTGCAGATGTGGCAGGTCTGAAACTAAACCAGCAAATGTTCTGCAGGTCAGGCCACACCATAACTTCATGCACCTCAGCGCTGAACGGACTCCACAATCATTGGACTCGCTCTCAAAGACTCTACATATAAAATGATGAGAGGCATCCATTGCCAGAGGCTTTTTCTCAGGGATGAAATGGCTAACACGAGGGGGCATAGTTTTAAGGTGCTTGGAAGTAGGTACACGGGGGATGTCAGAGGCAAGCTTTTCCACACAGAGAGTGGTGAGTGTGTGGAATGCACTGCCAGTGAAGGTGGTAGAGGTGGATACAATACGGTCTTATAAGAGACTCTTAGATAGGTACACGGAGCTCAGAAAGGTAGAGGGCTGTGGGGCAGGGAAATTCTAGGTAGTTTCTAGAGTAGGTTACATAGTCAGCACAACATTGTGGGCTGAAGGGCCTGTAATGTGCTGTAGATTTCTATGTTCCTACAACTCATGTTCTCAGTATTATTATTATTTTTATTTATTTGCACAGTTTGTCTTCCTTTGCACATTAGTTGTTTATCTATAATTTTTCATAAATTCTGTTGTATTTCTTTATTTTCCTGTAAATGCCTGCAATAAAATGGGTCTCAGGGTAGCATATGGTGACATTTGATATTTACCTCAGTAAATATATTTAAGCAACAGTTAGATATATTTCAGCATAGCATGGGAATTAAGGGATATGATGAAAAAGCTGGTATGTGGAGCTTAGTGCTTGGTTAGATTGGCCATGGCCTTATTGAGTGGTGGAGCAGGCTGTCCTGCACTGTTTCTTTGCTCTGCTTGAGCTGCTGAGTGTTTTCAACATTGTCTTTTACTTCATATTTGCCCTCTGCTCTGCCCCGTTTCATACCCCTCTACTTGCAGAGCCATTCTGTCTGGGTCTCCACCTAATGCCCGATATTCTCCGGTTCCTTCTGCTCCTCACCCTCTCTGCAACGGAAAGCACAACTATTCTCTGATTCGTGCAGCGTTGCTGATTTACATCCCCCTCCACAGATGCTGCCTCACCTAAGGAGTATTTCCAACATCTTCCTGTTTCTCTTACAGGTCATCTCCCCGGCTATAACTGAGTTCCGTTCCTGTGAACGGTCCACAACCCCGCCGCCAGAGGCCTCATCTCGTTACCTCATTATGACCTTGCACCTTATTGTTCCCCTGCGCAGCACTTCCTGTGCAGACGTTACACTTTATTCTGCATTCTGTTGTGGTTTTACCTTGTCCCACTTCAAAGCAGTGTCAGAATTAGAATCGGGTTTATCACGCATTGGCCATTTCATTAGGTACATCTGTACACCTGCTCATTAATGGAAATATCTAATTGGCCAATCACGTGGCGGCAACTCAACATATAAAAGCTTGGAACCATGGTCAAGAGGCTCAGTTGTTGATCAGACCAAACATCAGAAAGGAGAAGAAATGTGATCTAAGTGACTCTGACTGACAAGATTGCTGTTGCCAGATGAGGGGGAGGGGGTGGTTTGAGTATCTCAGAAGCTGCTGATCTCCTGGGACTTCCACACACAACAGTCTCCAGTGTTAACAGAGAATGGTGAAAAAAAAACACAAAAGACATCCAGTGAGTGACAGTTCTGCGGATGAAACTGCTTTGTTAATGAGAGAGGTCAGAGGAGAATGGCCAGACTGGTTCAAGCTGACTGGAAGCCAACAGTAACTCAAATAACCAGGCATTACAACAGTGGTGTGCAGGAGAGCATCTCTGAACGCACAGTACATTGATCCTTGAAGTAGACGACAGGAGCAGAAGATCACATACGGGAGGTACCTAATAATGCGGCCACATTTTGTTGTTTTGTGGCTGCAGTACCAGGACAGCAAAATGGAATTATTCACAGACAATATGCCGTTGTTTTTGTGATACTAAAGACACAAGATGCATGTGATCAGTATTCAGAGCGTAACAGACGACGTCCATCCTGCATGTCAGTGACATTGACGCCTCTCTTCCTGACAGGCTGTGTCTTTTAGGCATGGTTTCATGCCTGGAATAATGTGCCAGTCCAGAACCTCCCCCTCCCCTCTCCAAGGAGCAGGCACTCTGTCTGGCTGCAGGGAATTGATAAAACACCCGAGGGATTGTGCAGCCCAGTTGACAGCAGTTCTAACAGACATCTGCAACATCTTTCTAGAACTGGCTTCAAGGCAGATCCCATCATCCCAGTGTCAAAGAAAGCGACAGTAAACTGCCTTAATGATTACAATCCAATGGCCCTGGCCTTCAAAAACAATAAAATGCTTTGAGCGGCTGGTTATGAATCACATTCAATCCCATCTTCCTGATGCATTGGGCCCTTTCTAGTTTGCTTAGCGCTGAAATCAGTCCACTGACAATGCCCCCTGCCCTCCATCTCCATCCTGTCCTACCTGGAGAATAGTCCCTAATATGTTCGATGGTGTTTCTCACATCAGCTTGGCTTTTAACACAATCGTCCCTGGCGCTATCAGGAGCACTTTGTACTCAGGGCCCTTACTTTGTCAGGGGTTCCTCCCATCTGCCCCAGAATCGTTTTGACTCGATGCCATCAAGCAAGAGGTACTGTAGCATTAGAATAAGGACTGTTAGGAAGGGAAGCAACTTTTTCCGCTAGACTGTGAGACCACTGAACTCCCCGGCACAACCCAGGTCTCATCATGTACAAAGGGCCAGTAGTATTATGCTCCTTATTTTTTAACGTGTCGTAAAACCCACCTTATGATAAACGTCAATCTTCTGGAATATATATTTATTATTTGGTAAGTTATTTTTACTTTATGTGGTGTGTGTGAGATACATCTGCTGTGTTGTGCTCCTGCTGCCTGAAATATTGATGCCAATCAACGTGAAATATGTTGCAAGAAGATGGCGGCGTGACGGAAATGCGCGCAGCCTCTTCGGTGATGATGTCTGTTATCTGTCAAGTAGGGGACCGTGCACAATTCTGATTTGATGGAGACAGACGTGAGTGCATAGCCGAACATCTGGAAAACTCCTGAAATGTCTGCTTTGCTACCGCTGCTACTGTGTGGTAACCGGAACCTCTGGAGCTGAAGGCCTTGAAATTCTCGGCTTTACGTGTTTCAGCGGCCGGGGAGAGGTTGAAGGCGCTCGGCAGAGGATGGCGCTCAGGAGGCTGTATCGGAGAGGCTGCTCGGAGTTTTCAGACGGACGGACTCAGTGTCGGCTGTGGTCGGCTGCTTCCAAGGTATCGGCAAGTTGACGGTGCCTGGAGGTTTATGGCAGGGAGTTTCTCCCTTTTGCCGTCTGCTATCGGGGACTTGGGAGTCGATCGACTCGGGACTTTGAGACTATATTTTTTACTGTGCCTATGGACTGTTCGTTATCAAATTATGGTATTGCTTTGCACTGCTGTAACTATATGTTATAATTATGTGGTTTTGTCAGTGTTAGTCTTTGGTCTGTCTTGTTTTCTGTGATATCACGCCGGAGAAACATTGTATCATTTTTTAATGCATGCATGCATTTCTAAATGACAATAAAAGAGAACTGAGTGTTCTCATAATCTAATACTTTCAATGGTTGGTAATGACACATATCAAACATGCAATTCCTGCCTCGTTGGACGCTCACCGATATGCTTACAAACAGAACCGTCATACAACAGATACCATAGCACCTGGCATGCTACTCCTCAGTCTAAACACTCCACTGTGCAATGAAACTTCCTAACCCAGCAGACCTCAGACAGTCAGGATGCACAACCACTCCTCCCCATCATCCTCAGCACGGGTGCCCCCTAGGGCTGTGTGCTGAGCCCATTGCCGTACACTCTCCTCACGCATGACTGCGCGGCCAAACACCTGAGTAATCACATCGTCCAAATCGCCGATGACACGACAGTGATGAGGCTCATCACCAACAACGATGCGGCAGCCTACAGAGAGGAAGTGGAAGAGCTCAAGGCCTGGTCCTAGGATGTACAACCATCTCCTTTATCTTGTCAATATTAACAAGATAAAGGAGATGGTTATCAACTTCAGCAGAAATTGTACCACTCATATCCCTCCTTATATCGGCGCCACAAGAGTGGAAACTGCGAGCAGTTTCAGACACCTGAAAGTGCACATCTCACATAGGGTCTTGTGGTTCCAGAACACATCCAACACAGTCAGGAAAGCTCACCAATGGCTCCCTTTCTGAGGAGGCTGGAGAGAGCTGGACTTTGCACACCCATGATCACGTCCTTCTACGGATGTGCAGTGGAGAACATGCTAACGAGCTGCATCACAGCTTGGTGCAGAAAATGCACTGCTGCAGACTGTAAAGCTCTACAACAGGTTGTCAAAACTGCCCAACGCATCACCAGCACCAACCTCTACCCACCATCAAAAACATACAATATATACAGAAAGGTGCTGGAAAAGGGCCTGTATCTTCATGAAGGATCCCAGCCACCCTGCTCATGGACCATTCTTCTCAATCCATCAGGGAGGAGACTATGTAGCATCCACACCAGGACCACCAGACTCAAAATCAGTCACCTTCCCCAAGCAGTAAGGCTGATCAACACCTCCACCCACCAACTCCACCACTACTTTATCATTTCCAGTCAGAATCACCTTATGTAACGACACTCCTGTGTCTATCATCACATTATGGACATACAATCAATCTATGTATATAAGCTATCTTATGTATTTATATTTATTATGGTGTCTTCTTATTGTGTTCTTTTTGTGCTGCATCAGATGCAGAGTAACAATTGCTGTGCTCTCCTTTATCCTTGTGTACTGGAAATGACACTACACAATATTGAATCTTAGTCCAAAGGAACATTGTTTCATCCGGCAGTATGGGTGTATACTTAAGTTTGTTATAGCCGGGGATGGTAGTGGTGAGAAGCACCCACTATCTATTAAATGTTCCCAATAGCCTCTGAACAGCTACATCCAGCTCCCAGCCCTCACATATGGCTTAGCTATTTAGCCCGGCGGAACCATTTCTACTGGCAGGAGAAAGGGGCAAAGACAGGTTACTGGCACCTTAAAACCAGTTGCTTCAGACAGATGGGGCCGAGGTTGGCAACTCATCTCGGAGAAGGAAAACTCTGATCTCAAACCTCCGCTACCTTGCAGATTTACCCACTCATGGGGAAGGTTTCGGGAGTAAACCCCAAGGGAAAAGTCTGGAGCCAGGGTCCCTACATTGAGTTCAACACTGACTGGCAACTCCTACGATGCTGCTGGTGTCAAACTGTATCAGTCTCTGCTGTTCCTTTGGGTTCTCCAGTTGCATGGAGAGGGGGAGATTGCTACATGGGCAGCAGCTTTCCCTCCATATCATACCGCCCAGGCTTGTGTATCTAGACAGCTGGGAGGCAATATCCATGGTCGACTTTGACCGACGGAGGCCTCACTCACTCAATCACTCACTGAAGCACCTTCAATAACTCCAAAAGACTGAAGTTGGGTAAATACTGATTTGACATTGTAGCCCCTGCCCGTCCCCCACATGAGTCATCTGTTGTCGGCCCCCAACCAACACATATTCCACTCTCCCATCCTACCCCTCCTCACAGTCCCCTACCCTGCTCTCATGACTATACCCCTTCCCCACACGAAACCACCACGGTGGGCTTCACGGCTGAACAGGTGAGAAGACAGCTGAAACGTCTCAACCCAAGCAAGGCTGCAGGACCGGATGGTGTCAGTACCAGGGTGCTCAAAGCCTGTGCCCCTCAGCTATGTGGAGTACTTCGACATGTATTCAACATGAGCTTGAGGCTCCAGAGGGTTCCTGTGCTGTGGAAGACATCCTGCCTCATCCCCGTGCCGAAGGCGCCACGCCCCAGCGGCCTCAATGACTACAGACCGGTGACATTGACCTTCCACATCATGAAGACCCTGGAGAGACTTGTTCTGGAGCTGCCCCGGCCTATGGTCAGGCCACACTTAGATCCCCTCCAGTTCGCCTGCAAGCCCTGACTAGGAGTTGAGGATGCCATCGTCTACCTGCTGAACCGTGTCTACGCCCACCTGGACAAGCCAGCGAGCACTGTGAGGGTCATGTTTTTTGACTTCTCCAGTGCGTTCAACACCATCCGCCCTGCTCTGCTGGGGGAGAAGCTGACAGCGATGCAGGTGGATGCTTCCCTGGTATCATGGATTCTTGATTACCTGACTGGCAGACCGCAGTACGTGTGCTTGCAACACTGTGTGTCCGACAGAGTGATCAGCAGCACTGGGGCTCCACAAGGGACTGTCTTGTCTCCCTTTCTCTTCACCATTTACACATTGGACTTCAACTACTGCACAGAGTCTTGTCATCTTCAGAAGTTTTCGGATGACTCTGCCATAGTTGGATGCATCAGCAAGGGAGATGAGGTTGAGTACAGGGCTACGGTAGGAAACTTTGTCACATGGTGTGAGTAGAATTATCTGTAGCTTAATGTGAAAAAGACTAAGGAGCTGGTAGTAGACCTGAGGAGGGCTAAGGTACCGGTGACCCCTGTTTCCATCCAGGGGGTCAGTGTGGACATGGTGGAGGATTACAAGTACCTGGGAATACGAATTGACAATAAACTGGACTGTTCAAAGAATACTGAGGCTGTCTACAAGAAGGGTCAGAGCCGTCTCTATTTCCTGAGGAGACTGAGGTCCTTTAACATCTGCCGGACGATGCTGAGGATGTTCTATGAGTCTGTGGTGGCCAGTGCGATCATGTTTGCTATTGTGTGCTGGGGCAGCAGGCTGAGGGCAGCAGACACCAACAGAATCAACAAACTCATTCGTAAGGCCAGTGATGTTGTGGGGATGGAACTGGACTCTCTCACAGTGGTGTCTGAAAAGAGGATGCTGTCTAAGTTGCATGCCATCTTGGACAATGTCTCCCATCCACTACATAATGTACTGGTTGGGCACAGGAGTACATTCAGCCAGAGACTCATTCCACCGAGATGCAACACAGAGCGTCATAGGAAGTCATTCCTGCCTGTGGCCATCAAACTTTACAATTCCTCCCTTGGAGGGTCAGACACCCTGAGCCAATAGGCTGGTCCTGGACTTATTTCCTGGCATAATTTACATATTACTATTTAATTATTTATGGTTTTATTACTATTTAATTATTATGGTGCAACTGTAATGAAAACCGTTTCCTCTGGGATCAATAAAGTATGACTACTGAAAGGCTTTTATTTGCTGTACAATACGACCTCCATGCTGAGTGTCTGCCCCCAGACTGAGGGGGAGGGGCAAGGCAAAATCGCCTTTATTCAGGACTCTGTGGGAGGAGCCACAGGGGCAGTCAGCAGAGGAGCGTGTCCAGACAGGTAACCCAGTTACAACATATATATAGTTTACCACACTCACTCACTACTCACTCACTCATGCATGTATACAGTTGAATGACAATAAACTTGACCTATGAGTTCAGGGACCATTCAGAAATCTGATGACAGAGGGGTAAAAGCTGTTCCAAAAATATTGAGTGTGGGCCTTTAGGCTCCCGTGCCTCCTCCCTGATGGTATTAATGAGAAGAGGGCATGTCCCAGGTGGTGAGGGTACTTAACACTTTGCAAAACAAGCCTTTCACTGCATCTTGGAAATGGAATAATAATAAACCAATTCCAATTCCAGTTCCCACTGGTCTCACAAACACTCACTCGTACATAAGTTGGGCAATGGTAGCCTGGGGAAAACCTGTACAGGTTTGAACATTCCTGAACAACACCCCGTCTGAGAGCAGGGAACTCCACAAGTAAGACAACAGGGTGTTGTCGAAGTAATGTTAGCTAGTCACTTGCAAGAAACACGGTGTTCAACCCTTCTTGGCCAACATTCAAATTTCACCACACACATGGTTTCTATTGAGTGTCACTAAAGGAATGTGACACTTGTCAGCAGCAGGAAACTTTGGCTGAGTTTTCTGCCTCCTAACCTGAAAGCGCTGAGGTCAAGTACAGCTCTCTCCCTGTGTTCTGCCTTCTATCGACTAAGCCAGCACAGCCTGGGCTGCACTTTTAATGTACTCCAGTTTCTTGGACAACATTTGTTAATTTTATTTAACTCCTCTTTGAAGGATAGTTCCAATGCCCTTTTCAACTGTTAGATAATTAATCCAGAAAGTCTGCTGAATCCTTCACTTTTACAAAAGCCCTGAGGTGTTTCCAAACAGCTCCTCCTCAGAAATCTTCCATCTGTATTCCAGGGGGAAAAAAATGCTTTACTGTCTGAATGAAAACATTCCCGAGCTCGGGTTGGCTGAGGACAGATGAAGTTGTCACATCACAACACATATGGTTAGCCCGAAACTGCATCCACAAAAAATATACCGACTTGAATAAGTTCCAATTATTCTTTAGATCTCTTGAATTCATGCAAATAGTTGGCACAGTGAGCTTGTGGAAGATTCCGCAAATAAGTTTTTAATAAAAGCCATGCTGAAACTATGTTTAGCTCTGTAGAGTAGCTTGGCAACTCACAATATTATCTGGTTGGAGATGCAGGTCATCTTTCATTGTTTTCGTCTGGTTATCAACTCCATGCTGAGCTTCCATCCACAGCAGTACTCCAGGGGAAACAGCCCGTTATCATGGAAATGCAGCGCAGAATTCCTGACTGGATAAAGATTATTTCCTGATCAATGTGCATTCTTCACTCTGTGAAAAACATGAAAAATCAGCGAGACGGTCTGAGCCGACAGCTGGCATTTGCACTGATAGACGCGGCCAGCAAACAACTGGACCCAAACTAAACTGAAATACCTCGTGCAAAATCAAAGCAGAAGGCTGCAAGCAGCTGATTCCAGGTAGGACATTTTGGGGCGGTGATCTGAGGAATCGTTCATGCTTCACTCTAATACTTCTTGTCAGAAGAATCTCCTCTTTGTACCTTAATATTCTACCACACTCCATGCAGGAATTCCAGATCATTCATCACACTGCCGTGTTCTTATTAGGACCATAGGGAACTGACAGGGAAAATTACATCTTTGAATCTTTTACACTGTTCAGTTAGACTCTGGCTGGTCTCTACAACTCCATTTGCCCACCAGGTGCTTTGGCCACCTTTCCTAACAAGGATCTAGCAACATCAGCCCTAAATAAAAAATCCTGGTCTTAAATAATGCAGCATTATGGGTGAGGGGGCGGGAAACAATTATAGATTCCCAACACTCTTCCCGAAAAGGAGTGCTTCCTGTTTCACTTTTATTGAAGTATGGAGCTGGATGGCTGGGACTCAAGGCCTGTCACATGAATTTCATATATTGCAACATTTATTACCACCAGTACCACCAGATTTAAGAGTCACATCACCCGCTGCTTTAACGAATTACAAATCAAATCCCCAAAAATGACTTACACATCTGTAATGTTTATTTTATGGAACTTGTTTCAAATGTTCTGCAATGTATGGGGGAGTAAACATGGACAGTAGGCAAGTTGCAAAGTTCCGCAGTGCCTGTACCTGACTGTCAAGGGCGTCAATTTACTCTGAATTTTCAGTAATGCCTCTGTCCTTATTGGTTATGTGACTGTTGATACCCACATAATTGGACAAGGAGTAGACAGGAGTCGTGTAGATGGAATGGACCATGGCGCTGGTCTTCCTGGAGGTGGCACCTTCTTCCCACGGGCCAGTAGGTTAGCTGGCTGGTGCAAAGCGACCCAGGTTTGTAGGTGAGTGGTAGAATCAGGAGGAGCTGGTGGAAAATGGTGAGGATAAAATGTAGGATTCGTGGTTGATGGCCAGTGTGGGTGAAGGACCCATTTCCCTGCTGATTCTCACTCTATCTATGTCCCTGTGTCTGAAGCAGCAAGCTCACAGACGTTTGCAGTAAAATGAAGGCACCGTCCTCGCTATATTAACAAACTAGTTAATTAATCACTGAATTATTGCTGATAGATTAGTGGGATCTGTAGAGAGTGAGGACTCAGCCAGCTCCATCACGGGCCCAAGTCTTCTCCGCCCACCCTCCTACCCCCTCACCTGGTCTCGCTTATCACCTACCTACTTCTCCTCCCCCTCTCACCACCTTCTTATTCTAGATTTGGCCCCCTTCTTTTCCAGTCCTGATGAAGAGCCTCAGCCAGAAATGTCAATTGTTGATTCCCCCCTGACTTGTTGCGTCTCTCTGGCATTTTGTGTGTGTTGCTCTCCCACCCATTGGTCACCCCTTCTAGACCAACTGATCCATCTACAGTTTTATTAAACCTACTCACTAATCATAACACACAGTACTTTGGCTATGTGGCTAATTATACTCTACTGGCTATCTCCTTTCTCCTCTTTCAATCTAGATGAAGGATCTCAACCCAAAACTACATTCCTCCGCAAATGCTGCCTGGCCTGCTGAGTCTTGTGCGCATTACTCAAGATTTCCAGCACCCGCAAAATCTCTTGTGTGGCCAGGTAACATAACATCTTTCCCTGGGGAAGTACCGGAATCCGCTGCCTCTGTGGTCAACAGCTGAATGCAGAGATCAGGTTGTGTGTCGCCAAGACTGGTGAGCAGATACTGGTTTTCTAGTGCAGCCAGTGAGCAGACCTTCCAGTAGGGCATTAGAGTCGGTCAAATTCAATCATCAAATTTGCAGATGGATTAATCACAAAAAATAACAGATCTGCATATAGAGAGGAGGAGGTGAAACTGTCCAATTGGTGCAGCAACCACAACCTATCACTTAACATCAAGAAGACAAAAAAAATGGTAATTGACTTCAGGAAGACAAGAGATCCACTATTCATAAATGATGAAGTGGTGGAAAAGGGTCTCCAGTTTCAAGTTTTTGTGAATGAGCATCACCGAGGAGAGCTCTCGGTCCACCAACACAACCTCGAAGGCACCACAGTGACTATACTACCTGAGGCGCTTAAGGAGAGCAAATCTGCCCCAAAAATTGCTGGCCAACTTTTATCGATACGTGATAGAGAGCGTACTGACATGTGGAGTGACAGTGTGGGAATATGAGTGCAGCAAGACAGATCGCAAAGCACTCCAATGGGAGATTAGCAGGGCTCAGCACATCATTGGGATTCAACTACCAGACCTGGAGACATCCTACAACTGTCAATGCCCACAGCTCACTCGTAACATCATCAAAGACCCATTCCATCACGGGCACTGTCTGTTCAATCTCCTGCCCTCTGGTATGAGAGACAGAAACACCTTAGCCAAGACAGTAAGACTGAAAAAACAACTTCTTCCCGAGGGCTGTTGCACAGCTGAATACTCTACACCCCGGCTTACCAATGGTCTTTGTGTGGTATGGACTATCAAAATTACTTGTTGCATGGAAATATGGGATTTTTTTTAATTAGACTGTACCACATGCACGGACTGGAGTAGCACCAGAACCTCACTGTCTTGAGCAGTTACAATAAATTCCTAATCTGTTCTATTACCCAAGTACGCACACATTCAGTGGCTACTTTATTAGGTTCACCTGTATACCTGTTCGTTAATGCAAATATCTAATTGGCCAATCATATGCCAAAAACAGAATGCAGACATAGTCAAGAGGTTCGGTTGTTGATCAGAATGGGGAAGAAATGTGATCTAAGTGACCTTTGACCATGGAACGATTGTTGGTATCACACAGGATTTTCACTCACAACCGTCTCTAGAGTTCACAGAGAATGGTGCAAAAAAAAACCAAAAAAAAATCTAGTGAGCTGCAGTTCTGTGGGCAAAAACACCTTATTAATGAGAGAGGTGAGGAGAATGGCCAGGCTAATCCAAACTGACAGGAAGGTGAGAGTAACTCAAATAACCATGCGTTACAACAGCGGTGTGCTGAAGAGCATCTCTGAATGCACAAATCGAACCTTGAAGTGGATGGAATGCAGACCACGAACTTACAGAAATACACTCAGTGGCCACTTTATTAGGTACAGGAAGTATCTGATAAAGTGGCTACTGAGTGTATGTCACATCTACTGCTTTGAGAGTCAATATTTTGCAGGTGTTTACAAGAAGGTATTGAAATGCAGTGGATTCCAGTTAATTGGGAAACATCACAATGAGCACTGGCAACAGGAATTCTGCAGATGCTGGAAATTCAAGTAACACACATCAAAGTTGCTGGTGAACGCAGCAGGCCAGGCAGCATCTATAGGAAGAGGTACAGTCGACGTTCACCAGCAACTTTGATGTGTGTTATGATGAGCACTGGGGTAGTTCTACTCTCTCGACCTTGGAAGTACACATCCAGTGGTATGGGTAGACGTCACACCTGGGGTCTTCCTGGTTGCAGTGGGTGACCATGATTTCCTCTGTGCCTCGTCATGCCCTTCGCTCTCCACGTAGCTTTGCAGAACTGTCTTCCTGGCTGTTGAACCTCACTGAAGATCTCATCTGCCCAGTCGGCTGGAGCTGATTTTGCATACTAGGACAGGCATGTCCTTCTCTCACTGGGATATGAAACCCGCCTGCTACCCTCACCTGGTATGGCCCACCTGTTGAAGCAGTGTACCGGGATGTGGCCACTGTTGTATGCAAACAGCTACTTGGAGCCACAGGAGATAAATGTCTGTTGGGGACCAAAGATAACATCCAAGATGACAGTCAATATCTTGAAATTCTTTGTAGTTCGCTACTTCACCACTGTTGAAGGAGTGAAATTCTTTCATTTTCACTCTGAGCCATTTCTTGCATCTCCAAGCCTCAATGTTTGAAACTGCAGTGATCAAAACGGTTCTGAATTGTCTTAGTGCTTATTCCTCACCAACTATCAGTGACAAAATCACTGTGTTTTGAACACAAACACATGCAACTGACGCAATTTAAAAATTGTTCACTCTAAGTCTGATGTAGCGCTTAACAGCCACACAATTGAGTGCGACTAACGCTGGTTGGATCCTGTTCAGCAAGAGTCTCCTGTCCCAATTAAACAGTATAGTGTCCCAAATAAACAAAGGGAATCCCGGCAACTTCCTTATTTGTTTTTGTACTGTATGAGTTGTCTCAAATAAGTGGCTACCCCAATTAACTGATGGCCCAATTAAATGGAATCCAATTAGAGTCATAGTGTCATAGAGAAGTACAGCACAGAAACAGGCCCTTCAGCCCATCTAGTCCATGCTGAAACCAGTTAATCTGCCTACTCCCATCAATCTGCACTGGGATCATATCCCCCTATATCCCAACTATCCATGTACTTACCCAAACTTCTCTTAAATGTTGAAATCGAGCTCGCATGCACCACTTCTGCTGGGAGCTCATTCCACACTCTCATGACCCTCTGAGTATAGAAGGTTCCCCTTATGTTCCTCTTAAGCTTTTCACCTTTCACCGTTAATCCGTGATATCTTATTGTAGTCCCACCCAACCTCAGTGGAAAAAGCCTGTTTGCATCTACCCTATTTATACCCTTCATAATTTTGTATATCTCTATCAAATCTTCTCTCAATCTTCTACATTCCAAGGAATAAAGTCCTAACCTACTCAATTATTCCTTGTAAATCAGGTCCTCCAGACCTGGCAACATACTTGTAAATTTTCTCTGTACTCTTTCAACCTTATTTACATCTTTCCTGCAGGCAGGTGACCAAAGCTGCAAACAACACTCCAAATTAGGCCTCAACAATGTCTTATACAACTTCAACATAACTTCCCATCTCCTATACTCAATACTTTGATTTATGAAAGCCAAAAGCTTTCTTTACAACCCAATCTACCTGTGACACTACCTTCAATGAATTATGGACCTGTATTCCAGGACCCTTTACTCTACTGCACTCCTCAGTGCCCTACTGTTCACTGTGTGAGACCTGTCCTGGTTGGTCCTACTGAAGTGCAACAGCTCACGCATGTCTGCATTAAATTCCATCTGCCATTTTTCAGCTTATTTTTCCAGCTGATCCAGATCCCTCTTCAAGTCACGATAGCCATCCTCACTGTCCACTACTCCCCCAATCTTGGTGTCATCCACAAATTTGCTGATCCAGTAACCACATCATCATCCAGATCGTTGATACAGATGACAAACAACTACGGACCCAACACCGATCCCTGCAGCACACCACGAGTCACAAGCCTCCAGTCAGAGAGGCGACCATCTAGTACCGCTCTCTGGCTTCTCCCACAAAGCCATTGTCTAATCCAATTTACTACCTCATCCCGAATGTTGAGCAACTGAAACTTCTTGACCAACCTCCCATGTGGGATCTTGCCAAATGTCTTGCTAAAGTCAATGTAGACAACATCCACTGCCTTGCCTTCATCCATAAACTATACATAAAAAGAATGATAAGCAACTGATATGCAAAGGAAGTCAGACTGTGTAAATAAAACAAAAATAACACTGAGAATGTGAGTTGTAGAGTCCTTGCAGGGAACGGTTGTGCTAGTGCAAGAATGAAGGTCAGCCCTAAAATGTTTGCTGATTTAAGAATTTCTATATTTTAATCTTTATTTCCAAAGGCAACGAAATAAAACAGAAAATGCTGAAAACACCTAACTGATCTGATAACTCTAATGGGACATCGGTGTTTTTCTCTCTCTCCACAGATGCCGTCTGACCTCTTGAGTAATTGCAGCATTTTCAGTTGTAACTTCAGATTTCCATCATCTGAAATCATGAAATCATGAAGTAGACAGAACAAGCACCAGCCTCACTGAGGAGTCAACGGTGGACAGGGTGAGCAGTTCCAAGTTCCTGGGTGTCAGCATCTCAGGGGATCTATCCTGGGCCCAACATATTGATGCAATTGTGAAGAAGACATTCCCATCATTATACTTCAATGGGAGTTTGAGGAGATTTGATATGTCACCAAAACCTCTAGCAAGTTTCTACAGATGTACAGCGGAGAGCATTCTAACTGGCTGCATCACCATCTGGTGCAGAGGCTTCGATGCACAGGATCAAACGAGGCTTTAAGGGGCTGAAGGTTCAGCCAGCTCCATCACAGGCACAAACCACCCGCAACCGAGGGCATCTTCTAAATGTGGTACCTCAAGAAGGCAACGTCCAAAATGAAGGACCCTCAGCTTCCGGGACATGCCCTCTTTTCATTACTACGAACAGGGAGGAGGCACAGGAGCCTGAGGCCATACACTCGATGTTTTAGGAACAGTTTCTTCCCCTCTGCAATTAGATTTCTGAATAGGCCATGAACTCGTGAACACTACCTCACTATTCCTCTTCTGTACTCTTCAGTTTTGTTTTATTTATTGTATCATGTAGCAATTAGTTATGCAGCGTCCTGCTGCCATAAATCAACAAATTTCATGACTTATGTCGGTGACAATAACCTGATTCTGATTTGCTTCAGTTTCCCAAATGCAATGGATGCTGAATCGCGTAAAATAACGAGACAGCATTTCCTTATACGGTCCTTCTCAAAATACCTACTTTTTTTTACCCTCTTCTACTCTACACTTCTGGATGTATCTGAATGAACTTACACCAGAGAAGGCTGTGAACCGTGTGGATGCAGACAGTGGGTTTGGAAGCCGTTTCTCTGAGCTGGATCCATTCTGCTGTGGTCGAAGTGCTGACATTTTTCCACACATCTGGTGGCTCGGTGTGATACAGTACTTTCTTTCAGAACTGTTTGACTCCTATTACCAGTTTATTTTATCATGCTTTCCATTGCATTCCTGCCTTTCATTTTATTAAAAAGGGATAGCTTTGTTCCTCCTTCATCAGATGCACTTTTCAAAGGGGGAAAAAAAGGTATAAAAAGTGCCAGAAATGGAGAAGGGAGGCTGTTTGGAATTTTAAACCCTTACTTGTTGAAACTTAAATATTATAGTGCCACAGAGCGCAGAAACAGTTATTTCAACCCTCCGAGCCCATGTCAATGATCAAATGTCCATTTATACTGATCTGAAACTAATCCTATTTAATTCACCCCAGATTCTGTGAACACCACCTCAGTAACCCCCGCAGAACCAGAAGCAACCTACGTCGGCCATTTTACCTAGCAACCCCTGGATCTTTGCGATGTGGTAGGTAATTCCCATGGAAACATCCACACAGACACCTGTGAGTTCAACTGATGTGAAATACCTCTATATATAACTATTTTTGTACAAAAATATACCAAATTGGGTTTCTCTGTGTTGCTTTGGTTTTCCCTAGACTCCAGTGTTTCAGAAAATTCATTACCTAGACCTAATTTTATACTGTAACCAACCACAACACATGCTCAGTTTCAGTCAATTAAAAATGATGTATGGCCTTTCTGTGGGAAATAGCTGTCTGTTTGGAAGTTAATTTTCATTCGTCTCTCCACTAACACGTCCATCCCATTTGTCCCTTGACACTAAGCTTGAAAGTCCTGTAATCCCATTATGTCACACCATAGAGACGTGCCTCAGCTGGAGGCACACATCATGATCCTGAGTTTTCACTGACTTAAGGAAATTATTTTTAATATTTTCAGGCAACGAAGAAACATAAAAACCGTAATTCCTAAAACCACCATGCAGCACATATAGCTTTCACCAACTAAGTGTGCATCTGACATGTTGTACATTTGATTGTAGTTCAGGCCCTAAATCACTTCTTCATTTTGGCACTAAAATATACACAAAGCACTTAAGAGGAAACGCAGCATTCTGCTGGCACTATTAGCGTCCCTAAGGCTTCTCGTGTGTTGGTTTGTGTCTGACACCAAATCAAGATTCAAGATTGAAATTTACTTACCACTTATACATCAAAATATATAGTGAAATGTTGTCACTTGTGTTAATAATCAACACACACAAGGATGTGCTGGGGGCAGCCCGCAAGTGTCGCCACACATTCTGGTGCCTCCATAGCGGTGCCCACAACGTTCAGCAGAGCAACACACAACACAACAAAACAGAACACAACAACAAAAAACAATAATAGCAAAACAAGCCCCATTCTTCTCTCCCTCCCACCCACACAGTCACCCAGGGCAGGCCTTCTTCTTCAGCCTCCAGCCTCCAGCAGACTCAGACTTGGACTTGCAGTCATTGGGCCTTGGACTACCCCAGTGGACTCACAGAGATTCACAGATCAGGGCTCCTGTCAATGAGTCTTGACTTCTGATTCAAACCTTGGGCCTCAATCCTCAGCAACAACCACAGGGTCACTAAACACTGGACTTCAAACTCCAGACTTATCAATGATGGGACCCTGTACACTAGGCCTCAAAATCCAGTCTCACTGATTTGACGACTCAAGGATTCATTGGGCCTTGTCTTCCTTCCTGAATGGAACTCTGGCTGCAGAACCTGCCAACTACTCAGTGACCCTGGAGGAGAGAGGGTCCACGCTGGTTTGCCAACCCAACAACTGACCAGACCATAGATTGTCCTACCATCTGCATCACTGGCTTTTCAATGCAGAGCAGAGGCTTAGACTCTGGCCTGACTTCTAATTCCCCCACATTCCTGACCCAAATCCTAACCTGTCCGCTAACTCCTTTCTCTGTCCGTACAAACTGAAAAACAACTAATAAACAACTAAATCAAAGCCATGGTTTTAAACTGTACTTCAACACAAACTACAGTCAGCAAGAAGTCACAGGAAAAGGTGACACTTGCACATCAATGTCTGCACAAGCTGGACCTTTGGATAAATGTGGGAAACCGATCAACATATGATATGAGAGCAAAATTAGGCCATTTGGCCCATTGAGTTTGCTCCAACCCTTTTCTCATCGCTGATCCAATTTTCTTCTCAGCCCCAATCTCCTGCCTTCTCCCCTTATCCCTTCATACCCTGAACCCTCATTCTTCTGAATTCCAGTGAATACAGGCTCAGAGCCATCAGACGCTCTTCATATGACAAGCCATTCAACCCAGGAATAATTTCTGTGAACCTTATTTGAACCCTCCCTAGTTTCAACCCGTCCTTTCTAAGACTGCTCACAATACTCCAAGTGAGTCCTCTCTGGTACTTTATAAAGTCTCAATATTACATCCTTGTTTTAATATTCTAGTCCTCTAGACCTGACTGCTAACATTGCATTTGCCTTTCTCCCCACATACTCAAACTGCAAATTAAACTTCATGGAATTCTGCACAAGGACCCGCAGGTCCCTTTGCACCTCAGTCATTTTGTGTTTTCTCGCCATTTAGAAAATAGTCAACCTTTTCATTTCTTCTACCAAAGTGCATGATCTTACACTTCCTGACATTGTTTTCCATCTGCCATTTCTTTGCCCATTCTCCTGATCTGTCTAAGTCCTCTGTAGCCTCTCTACTTCCTCAAAACTACCTTCCCTTCCATCTATCTTCAATCATTTGCAAACTTTGCAGTTTATTGATCAATATTGAATGTCTCTCTGGTGCTTCCCATTCCATCTCCTCTTCCTTCCCCTTTTCCTAACCATGATTCCTCTCTCCTTGCCCCCTTCCCACTCTCAGTCCACAATACAGATCCATATCAGAATCAGGTTTATCTTCACTTACATATTCGTAAAATTAGGTTTTTTTTTTGCAGCAACATCAGTACAATGTAATACATAAAATCACTGCATTATTGTGCAAAAGTCTTGGGACCCTAGCTATATGTGTATGTGCCTAAGACTTTTGCACAGAACTGTGTAGGGTAAAGTTCTGGTCTGTATGTTTAAGGAAGGATGGGCTTGATCTGGAGGCAGTGCAGAGAAGGTTCACTGGGTTGTTCCTAGGGCAACGGAACTGTCACAGTAAGAGAGGTTGAGGAGGTTGAGCCTGTATTTATTGGTGCAAAGATTCTGAAAGGAACTGTCTGAATATGTGCAGAGGGGATGTTTCTCCTCATGGGGGGCAACTATGGAGCATAGCTTTACAATAATGTGTCACCCATTGAAGATGATGAGGAAGAATTTCAAGGCCAAAGTCAAAGTAAATTTATCATCAAATATATGTCTCCTCGAGATTCATTTTCCCGCAGACATTTCCAGGAAAGTAAAGAAGATCAATAGAAGTTATGAAAAATTATACAAAAACATAGACTGACAAACAACAAACATGCAAAAGACAACAAACTGTGTAAATTTAAAAACTACTGAGAACATGAGTGGTAAAGAGTCCTTGAAAGTGGGTTTATAGGTTATAGGATCAGTTCAGAGTTGAGGTGAATGAAGTTATCTATGCCAGTTTAGGGACCCAATGGTTGAAAGGTAATAGCTATTCCTGAACCTTATCTATCTTCTGCCCAGTGGTGGCAGTGAGAGGGAGTATGGCCTGGATGGTGGGGGTCCTTGATGATAAATAATGCATTCTTGTGGTAGTGCTCCTTGTAAATGTGCTCAGTGGTGGTTGGGGGGAGCTTTAGCAGTGGTGGGGAGGGCTTTCGATGGGCTGGAACTGGGCTGCACGCACCGCTTTCCTTATTCACCAATTTCTTCTCTCAGAGAGTCATGAATTTGTAGCCCAGGAGGCTGTGAAGATGAAGTTACCAAACAGATTCAAGGCAGACATTTAAACTATAGAGGAGTCAAGGGTCCGCAGCGAGCAGGAGAGGGGTGCTTAGGCCCATGTTGGATCAGCTGTGACCTTATCTTTTGGTAGAACAGGCTCAAAGAGACAGCTTGCCTGAGAGGACTATTTTTAATATTTGTTTTATTCTGTGCAAGGAGAACGTTATTTAAAGATTCGCTGTCTTCAGCTCCCACAGCTCAAACAAGGAGTAAGTGCCAGCAAACATCTTATTTGGTCTTACAAAGCAGTGTTTATATGTCTGCAAACTCAATATCATTCTTTGTTATGACAGAATTTCATTAGCGATGTATACCCTGAAACACTGCTCTTAAAAATAGAAGCACACAAGTCAATTTTTTCCCAAACAATAAGCTCATGGCTGAAGTCACTGGCCAGGGTAGCACCGAGCAGAGCAAATGAGAAAATCCCAAGCTTAATCAGGGTTCTCTGGACAGCAGGAATGATCTTTGCGAATTGGCTTTAGTTCATCAGTACTTAGAAAAAAAGATTCAAAAGATCACTCCTGGTGTTTGCTCTCCACTTTTACTTGCATCTGTGGTCAATGATAGAAGCAGAAGGGGATCTCAGTTGCCATGTTTGCATTCGTCTCTGGAAAGGACCAAATCCCTGTTGAAGTATTGCAGTGTGGCCTGGTATGGAGATTCCAGCACACAGCACTGCAAGAGGCTGCTGGAGGTTGTAGACCCCACAAGCTTCACCATGGACACAGCCCTCTCTCCCACTGAGGGCATCGTTAAACGGTGGCCCTCACTCCATCATTAAAGTCTCGCACCATCAGGGACATGCACACCCCCTTTTCACTACTACCATTGGGGAGGAGGTTCAGGATCCTTAAGACCCACCCTCAATGATTCAGGAATATTTTATTCCTCTTTCTGAATAGAACATAAGCCCAATATCCATCTTTTGCACTATTTATGTTTGCAAATTATAGTAATTTGTATTAGATATGAGGTTCAAAAGATCATTCCTGGTCCTTACTCTCCACTTTTGTGTCTGTGGACAATGATAGAAACAGAAGGGGGTCTCAGTTAACACATTTGTAGTCATCTCTGGAATGGACCAAATCCCTGCTGAAGGTATGCATGTTCAATGGGCCAAATGGTCTAATTCTGCTCTTATGTCTTATGATCTTACTTAAGGTGCTCCAGGCAATGAAACTCAGCCAGCTCCATCATGGGCACTAGCATTCCCACCATCAAAGACATTTTCGAAAGGCAATACCTCAGAAAGGTTGTATCCATCATTACAACCATCAGAGAAGGTACAGGAGCCTGAAGACAAACACTCAACACTTTAGATACAGCCTCTTCCCCTCTGCCATCAGATTTCTAATGGACAAGGAACCCATGAACACGACAGTGCATGTAAAGAGAATTCAACGCCCCACCCCCTTGGAAGTTTTTGTGTTTTCTTGTTTTACAACATTGAATCACAGTGTATTTAATTTGGCTTCTTTTGACACTGATCAACAAAAATGACTCCTCCATGTCAAAGTGGAAACAGACCTCGACAAAGTGATTTAAATTAATTACAAATATAAAACACAAAATAATTGATTGTATAAGTATTCACCCCCTTTAATATGACACAACAAATCATTACTAGTGCTCCCAATTTGTTTTTGAAGTCACATAATTAGTTAAGGTGTCCAAGCTATATTATAAACCTGAGTGCAGTCAAAGTGATTCAACTGATTGTAGTAAAAGTACTCCTGTATCTGGAAGGTCCAGCTGCTGGTTAATCAGTGTCCTGGCAAAAACTACACCATGGACACAAAAGAACACTCCAAGCAACTTCACGAAAAGGTTACTGAAAAGCACAGGTCAGGAGATGGATACAAGAAAATTTCCAAGTCACTGAATATCCCTTGGAGTACAGTTAAATCAATCATCAAGAAGTGGAAAGAATATGGCACAGCTGTAAATCTGCTAGAGCAGGCCGTCCTCAAAAACTGAGTGACCATGCAAGAAGGGGACTAGTGAGGGAGACCATCAAGAGACCTATGACAACTCTGGAGGAGTTACAAGCTTCAGTGGCTGAAATAAGAGAGACTGTGCATGCAACAACTGTTTCCTGGGATCTTCACCAGTCGCAGTTTTATGGGAGAGTGGCAAAGAGGAAGCCACTGTTGATGAAACTCACATGAAATCTCAGAGTTTGCCAGAAGGCATGTGGGAGACTCTGAAGTCAACTGCAAGAAGGTTCTATAATCTGATGAAACCAAAACTGAGCTTTTTTGACCATCAGACTAAATGCTATATTTGGCGTAAGCCAAACACTGCACATCACCAAAAACACACCATCTCTACCATGAAGCATCGGGTGGCTGCATCATGCTGTGGGGATGCTTCACTGTGACTGTCCCTGGAAGGCTTGTGAAGGTAGAGGGCAAAATGAATGCAGCAAAATACAGGGAAATCCTGGAAGGAAACCTGAAGCAGTCTGCAAGAGAACTGCGACTTGAAAGGAGATTTGTTTTCCAGCAAGATAATGACCCCAAGCATAAAGCCAAAGCGACACAGGAATGGCTTAAAAATAACAAAGTTAATGTCCTGGAGTGGCCAAGTCAGAGTCCAGACCTCAATCAAACTGAGAATTTGTGGCTCAATTTGAAAAGGGCTGTTCTTTCACAATCCCCATGCAATCTGACAGAGCTTGAGCAGTTTTGTAAAGAAGAATGAGGAAAATTTGCAGTGTCCAGATGTGCAAAGCTGATAGAGACCTATCCACACAGACTGAGGGCTGTAATTAGTCATAGTCATAGTCATACTTTATTGATCCCCAGGGAAACTGGTTTTCGTTACAGTGGCACCATAAAAAATAAATAGTAATAGAACCATAAATAGTTAAATACTAATATGTAAATGATGCCAGTAAATTATGAAATAAGTCCAGGACCAGCCTATTGGCTCAGGGTGTCTGACCCTGCAAGGGAGGAGTTGTAAAGTTTGATGGCCACAGGCAGGAATGACTTCCTATGACGCTCTGTATTGCATCTCGGTGGAATGAGTCTCTGGCTGAATGTACTCCTGCGCCCACCCAGTACATTATGTAGTGGATGGGAGACACTGACCAAGATGGCATGCAACTTAGACAGCATCCTTTTTTCAGACACCACCGTGAGAGAGTCCAGTTCCATCCCCATAACATCACTGGCCTTACGAATGAGTTTGTTGATTCTGTTGGTGTCTGCTACCCTCAGCCTGCTGCCCCAGCACACAACAGCAAACATGATAGCACTGGCCACCACAGACTTGTAGAACATCCTCAGCATCGTCCGGCAGATGTTAAAGGACTTCAGTCTCCTCAGGAAATAGAGACGGCTCTGACCCTTCTTGTATACAGCCTGTGTTCTTTGACCAGTCCAGTTTATTGTCAATTCATATCCCCAGGTATTTGTAATCCTCCACCATGTCCACACTGACCACCTGGATGGAAACAGGGGTCACCAGTACCTTAGCTCTCCTCAGGTCTACCACCAGCTCCTTAGTCTTTTTCACATTAAGCTACAGATAATTCTGCTCACACCATGTGACAAAGTTTCCTACTCAGCCTCATCTCCCTTGCTGATGCATCCAACTATGGCAGAGTCATCCGAAAACTTCTGAAGATGACAAGACTCTGTGCAGTAGTTAAAGTCCGATGTGTAAATGGTGAAGAGAAAGGGAGACAAGACAGTCCCCTGTGGAGCCCCAGTGCTGCTGATCACTCTGTCGGACACACAGTGTTGCAAGCACACATACTGTGGTCTGCCAGTCAGGTAATCAAGAATCCATGATACCAGGGAAGCATCCACCTGCATCGCTGTCAGCTTCTCCCCCAGCAGAGCAGGGCAGATGGTGTTGAATGCACTGGAGAAGTCAAAAAACATGACCCTCACAGTGCTCGCTGGCTTGTCCAGGTGGGCGTAGACACGGTTCAGCAGGTAGACAATGGCATCCTCAACTCCTAGTCGGAGCTGGTAGGCGAACTGGAGGGGATCTAAGTGTGGCCTGACCATAACTGCTGCCAAAGGTGCATCTACTAAATACTGACTTGAAGGGGTGAGTAATTATGCAATGAATTATTTTGCGTTTTTTATTTGTAATTAATTTAGATCAATTTGTAGAAATTTGTTTTCACTTTGACAGGAAAGAGGCTTTTCTGTTTTAAGTGTCAAAGAAGCCAGATTAAATCCACTGTGATTCAATGTTGTAAAACAATAAAACATGAAAACTTCCAAGAGGGGTGAATACTTTTTATAGGCACTGTATCTCAATACTTTTTCTCTCTGTTTACACTAGTTGCACTAATGATTTATGTATATATTTTGTATATATTTATATATTTTTAATGAACCCATGAATACTACCTCACTATTCCTTTTTCATACATTTTTAAGTCTTGCTCTGAACCGCTGCCCCGGAACAACAGACTTCCCGACATACATCAGTGATCATATACCTGATACTGACTCTGGTTCTGATTCAATAACTCATCCAATACTACTTCAAGCTAATGAAAATGTCTGCCTCTCTCACACTTCTGAGCAGTGAGTTCCAGACCCCAATTAGCCTGGATGATTGCTTCTCCCACATCTTCTGTCTAACCCTTGTGACAAGAATACACATAGATTAAGATGTTAGCTGTCCTGTGTGATCAGCAGTTGGTCTGCCACCTGTCTTCAGGAGAGAGAGAGAGATAAGGAAAACAATGGAGCAGCATTTGGAGATGTGTAATGAAGGGACGGGGGAGAGAGAGTAACAGAAGGAGGGAGCTGTCAAAAGCGGCTCCCTCTTTGAACCCTGAACTGTTTGAAGTGATGGACAGGCGATACCCCAGCAGGGGGATAAAAAGGGACAGGTTCGCTAAGGCAGGACACACACGACACCCGAGGTAACGAGACCCTGGAAGCGGTGCGTCTCTCACAAGTTGGTGAGAAGTACCGGGCCATAAACGCACAGGGTGGAAAGGCACGATCGGCGAGAACCTGGTGTGTGTCCACCCTTGCCTGGGTGCCAGGTTCAGCGCAGGGAAACGATCGTATCTGGAAACGGAGGGGTCACGGTCGGTGACCTCAGATGACATCACAAAGGACTCGCCCGAAAGCTGACTGCGAAGGTCTGTCTGGAAACCTTGAATATTCATTCGTTTTGCTCTCTCTCTCCCTCCCCCCCACTGTCCATCGCTACGGCAGTGATTACTGCGAACTGAACTGACCTAAATTGAACTGAACTTTGCGTCACTTTGAAACTGGTCATTTACCCCTAGACAACGACAGAGCTTGATTAATCCTGTTATCTTAATTCTGTGTACATGTGTGTTTATCATTGCTGAACTGTTGCATTTATTATCTTTTTGATTAGAGTACTGTGTTGATTGTTTCTTTAATAAAACTTTCTTAGTTCTAGTAATCCAGACTCCAACTGAGTGATCCATTTCTGCTGGTTTGGCAACCCAGTTACGGGGTACGTAACACCCTTCTACTAATTCCTCTGAATTTTGAACTAACTTCCAGGGGAAATAGGCTCTTCATATTCACTCTGTCTGGGACCCCATCATTTTATCCACCTGTGTTAAGTGCCCCCCTCAGTCTCTGTTCCACATTAGATTGCCCTAGCCTAGCATATCCAGTCTTTCCCTATGCATGCAGTTTCCAGACTGGTGATAGCATTGTAAACCTCCATTCACTCTCTTACTGCGATCACTCTTCTTGTAATCTGGTGACCAGCTCGTTCACAATATCTGACCATGCTCTTACTAGTGTTGTGCACACTTCTAATATCACTCTCTGATCTTATTCCATTCCTCAGCTATTAAAGGAAAGTGTCTGGTCTGACATTTGAGCCATTATCAATCTTTCCTGCGGGCTCTCAGGACCTGTAAACATACAGTCCTTCCCTTATCAAGATTTAGGATTGTCGATTGCCATTCTTCAGTGGACGAGTGTAAAGGAAAACAGAACGATTGTTACTCTGGATCTGATGCAGAGTAAAAAACACAAGAAGCATAAAGAACACATTAAAAAATGCAATAAATGTAAAAGCAATCCTGCAAAACACAATGTACTGTACAAGTAACTTACATAAATAGACTGATTGTACGTATGTGAAGTGACTGGAGGTGGGGTGACTTAACAGCTGGAGGTGTTGATCAGCCTGATAGCTTGGGTGATAACTGTGTTTGAGTCTGGCGGTCCTGGTGTGGATGCTATGTAGCCTCTTCCCTGATGGATATGATTCTTCATGATGATGCTGGCCTTCTTTCTGCCACCTTTCTGCATGTACGCCCAGTGGCCACTTTTTTAGGTAGAGGAGATAGCTAATAAAGTGACCACTGGGAGTATTTCTGTATGTTCCTGGTCTTCTGCTGCTGTAGCCCGTCCATTTCAAGGTTCAATGTGCTGTGCATTCAGAACTGCTCTCTGCACACCACCGTTGTAACATGTGGTTATTTGAGTTCCTGTCACCTTCCTGTCATCTTGAACCAGTCTGGCCATTCTCCTCTGATCTCTATCATTAACAAGATGTTCTCTGTAAGCTCGCATGAAAATCCCAGGAGACCAGCAAGTTCTGAGATATTCAAACCACCCGGTATGGCACCAGCAATTATTCTGTGATCAAAGTCACTTGGATCACATTTCTACCCCATTCTGATATTTGATCTGAGCAACAACCGTATCTCCTGACAATGTCTGCATGCTTTTATGCCTTGAATTGCTGCCACATGTTTGGTTGATTAGATACTTACATTAAGAAACAGGTGTACAGATGTACCTCATAAAGTGGCCACTGAGTGTGTGTCCTTGATAGTGGATAGCTGGTGCTGATAATGCATTGGGCAGTTTGAACTACACGTTTTACAGCCCTCCTGTCTGTTCCAATGTAGCTTCCGTACCGTACAGTGATGCAGTATGTTAGAATGCTCACAACTGCAGATCTGTAGAAGGTCACAAGTATTGATGTGCATAGACCAGCTCTCTTCAGCATCCTCAGAAAGCAGAGGTATTGGTGAGCTTTCTTGTATGCGGAGGGTGTTTCTTGGGACCATGAGAGGTTGTACGAGATGTGCACTCCCACTGCTGTTTCCACTGCTGTGCTGCTGATAGAAAGAGGTATTGAGTGTTTTCCAGAAGTCAAGAACTATCTCCTTTGTCTTGTTGACATTGACGAAGGTGCCTAGCACCAGGCGTCCACCTCCTCTCTGCAGGCCATCTCATTCTCTGTTGGCTGTCTGTTCCTCCACACATCATCTCTGAAACTACCTTCCTGCCCAAATGAATTATCTCACACTCCTCTGGATTAAACTCTATTCGTTCTACTGGTCAGATCAACTCTGCCTTGCTGCAGGTAAAGACCTCTCCCTATCAGTCACCTGGCCAGTTTTTTTTATCACCCGCAAGCCTCTTTTTCATAGCCCTGTCATTAGAACAAGATCACTGATGCACATTACAACCAACGAGGGGCTGTGCTGAGCCCTGTTGAGTCCCACTGGTGACAAATACAGTTACAAAGACACCAGCCAACTGAAGGCCTTTGTTTCCTGCCACTGCGTCCATTCTGATGCCTGAGGAATAGTGTGGAGCAATTTCTCTACCGATGCACACAGGAGTATCCAAATGCACAACCTGTGCTGAACCACACCTCAGCCACTGTGACGGTTCCAACAAAATTTATATTACAAATGAATCAGAATCAGAATCAGGTTTATTATCACTAACGTATCATGAAATTTGTTCTTTTGTGGCAAAAGTACAGTGCAAGTGTAATAGAACTACTCATTCATGGCTCCGTCTGTCTAAGTAGACCAGGGGTCCCCAAACATTTTTGCACCGCGGGCCGGTTTAATTAGATTAGATTAGATTATGAGGACACGCAGTCCTCTTTTATTGTCATTTAGTAATGCATTGAGAAATGATAGATATTCCTCTGGTGTGATATCACAAAAACACAGGACAGACCAAGACTGAAAAACTAACAAAACCACATAATTATAACATATAGTTACAACAGTGCAACAATACCATAACTTGATGAAGAACAGGCCATGGCATAGTAAAAAAAGTTCAAAGTTTCTCGAAGATCCCACATCTCACGCAGCCGGGAGAAGGAAGAAAACTTTCCCTGCCATGCCCGACCACAGTCCGACTCTGAGTCGTCCAAAAACTTCGAGCTCTGATCAGCCCTCTGACACGGAGTACCGAGCATCTCTATCCGAACGCTTCAACCTCAGCCTCGGTCGCCAGCAGCAGGCAAAGCCAGGGATTTTGGGGCCTACCCTCCGGAGATCCTCGATCGCACAGTAGCAGCAGCAGCGAACCGGGCATTTCAGAAATTTCTTCAGATGTTCCTCTGCTTCTCACGTCTGTCTCCATCAAATCAGAATTGTCCACGGCCCCTACTTAACAGATATGATATAATTTCACCGGAGAGTTGCACGCACTGCCATCTTCTCCTCCCACCTCTATTCTTGACAATATTCTTGAGGACCGGCTGACCGGAAGGGTGGGGAGGGTGTTAATCACGACCAGAATATAGGTGATAAATCAACTATAAGTCATTTATACACTCAATTTCATTTCTAAAAGGGTTTATCTAATGAATTTAATATTAAACACACAGTGCATATTTTCCTCGCATGAATATAGTGATAAGTCAATTATAAGTCACTTATATAAGTCAATAACATCATAACATTTTAAGTAACATTTGGATATTAAACACACAGCGCATATTTTCCTCGTATGAACATATAAAATCATTGCAACACACCAATATCGCTGAATCAGTGGGAGCCCTGGGCTTGTTTTCCTGCAACAAGACGGTCCCATCGAGGGGTGATGGGAGACAGCGATACTCAAAGGGGGTTCCTTATGTAATGAACGCAACATACATCAAAGTTGCTGGTGAACGCAGCAGGCCAAGCAGCATCTATAGGAAGAGGCGCAGTCGACGTTTCAGGCCGAGACCCTTCGTCACGAAGGGTCTCGGCCTGAAACGTCGACTGCGCCTCTTCCTATAGATGCTGCTTGGCCTGCTGCGTTCACCAGCAACTTTGATGTATGTTGCTTGAATTTCCAGCATCTGCAGAATTCCTGTTGTTTGTCCTTATGTAATGACCTTGTGTGTGTAATGACCTCGCGTTTGTTCAAGTTCCAATAATGGGCGTGACAGGGAATGAGGAAAGATGCAGCTGACTCATTTCATTTCATATCGCCAAATCATATTGTTTCCTTGTGGCCCGGTACCACATGCTTTGCGGTCCGGTGGTTGGGGACCAAGGAAGTAGACGACAGATGCGCCCGTTCTGGGGCGCAGACCTGGGCGATAAATATGGAGATCCTGGGCTGCCCAGACGTCAAGATCCCCCTCTCAGCCTCACGGATGTGGTCCAAAGGAAAGCGAAGCAGTACACTTGGCATCAGCTTGGCTGCAGGAGCTGCCAGGAGGTGACGTGATACGTCATCCAACCACCTTAGGGGCTCCACTCCGGATTTGTGTAGGGTTTACTCCTTAGCTTTCTCTTCTCCCGAAGATACCCACAAGGCAGTGGGGTCCGTAACCCTGGTTAGAGGCCCATACCGGGTGCTGTCAGCCAGAGCCAACTGAGCCGGGACTCATGTAAGGCAGGGTCGTCACGCCCTGTAGTCGTGACATATGGAGCCACCACCCACTACCTTCAATACAACTACTATTACTTGCAGTAAACAAATAAATGCATATACAGTACGTATATACATACATACATGCATGCATACATACATTCATACATACATGTGTGCATACATACATACATATATACATGAATAGCAGGGAAGCAGAATAGTGAGATAATGATCATGGGTTCATGGACCATTCAGAAATCTGACGGCGGAGGGGAATAAGCTGGTGGCTAAACATTGAGTGTGTGTCTTCAGGCTCCTGTATCTCCTCTCTGGCAGTAATGAGAAAAGGATACGTCCTGAATGGTGAAGGCCGTTAATGATAGATGCCGCCGTCTTGAGGCACTGCCTCGTGAAGATGTCCTTTACAGTGGGATGGGTTGCGCTCATGACAGAGCTGACTGCCTTTTTAATCCTGTGCATTAGAGTTTCCACTCCAGACTGTGATGCGACCAGTCAGAATTCTCACCCCGTACATCTGTACAAAATTGTTCATATCTTTGGTGACACACCAAATCTCCCCAAACTCCTGGACAACTGCAGTTGCATTTCTTTGTAACCTCTATTCTTAATGGATTTCTTCCTACTAAACTTGAGAAAGGTAAACCAAGCCATAAATGATTTGCGACCTCATGGACCGTGAGATGAGTGAGGCTTCAATCAACTGCTGTTCTGTTAACAAAAGTTGGACAAATACAGGACAAAATCATCCTGATGTGGTCCCACCTGGATTCAGTAAACATACAGTAAAATGTGCTATTTTCATTAACAACCAACAAATATTCTGCTGCCAACATAGCATGCCCACTGTGGTCAGCCGAACAACACAGCACAACAACAGCAAAGTGAGCCCCGTTCCTCCGTCCCACCCACACATAGACACAGTCCTCTAACCCCAAGAGAGTCTGTATTCTTTGGCACCAGACTCCAGCAGAATAGAATTTGGACCCAAATTCGGACCCAGATTCGAACTCAGATTTGGACATTATACTTTCAGCTACCCCAGCAGACTCTCATTGACTTGGAGACCCATGGTTCCAGCCTCCAGGCCTTGACTTCCCAACCTCTGATTTGAGCCTCGGACTCCAATTCTTAGCATCGACTAAAGGACCCGTCGATCACTGAGCACCAGGCCTCGAACTCTGATGTCTACCAGCCCGACATAAAGCCAGACATTCCGGCCCAGTCTGCAGATGTTTCATATCTTTGTCACTTTCCTTTGCACGTGGGAGGAGATTTAAGACACCAGCCTGTCCTCTGATTCTTCTAATTCCCCCGTATCCTTTACTTTAACCATTCAGTGTATACCTGACAACACACTCCTGAAGCAGTCAGTCCTGTCTGCATTCTGTCTCGGGCAGAGATTACCAGGTGAACAGAGGAAATGAATCAAAACATCCCTGAGGAAATTCCGCATCCTTATTGACCCGTCGGAACCTCTTCCCCGTGACTGCTCAGAGTGTGGAAGCAGGAACTCGAAGCCATGCCTCAGGAGTGACAGGAGCCCTCTGGAAGAAGTACGCCACCTCAGAAAAAAATCAGAACTATCACCTTACCCCTTTGGTGGAGGGGTTGTCATCAGTCTCCTCAGAACTGGAGTGCACACAAGCTGTTCACAACCATGATGGATTGTCCAGGAGGAGGAACAGTTTCAAAAATTAGCTTTGTTTGTCGCATCTACATCAAAACATGCAGTGAAATGTGTTGCTTTGTGTCAAACCAAATCAGAATTTAAATCAGAATCAGAATCAGGCTTATTATCACTGCCATGCTCTTTTCTTGCTGCTGCCATCAGGTAGAAGGTACAGGTGCCTCTAGACTTGCACCACCAGGTTCAAGAACAGTTACTACCCCTCAACCATCATGCTCTTGAACAAAGGGGATAACTACATTCACTTGCCCATCCATTGAGAGGTTCCCACAACCAATGATCTCACTTTAAGGACTCTTTACCTTCTTATCTCATGTTTTTGTTTATTGATATTTATTTATATTTGCATCTGTGCAGTGTGATATCTTCTGCACTCTAGTTAACCTTTCTTTTATAATAATAATAATGATAATAATAACAATAAGTACTTTATTGATACTGAATGGGAAATTCTTTCAGTACAGCAAAAACATTTAAAAACACACAGCAGTACGCAGACTTAATTAATAATACAACACAGAATAATAGTATACACAATAATAATTTACCAATGTGCAATAATTTGCAATAATGTGCAATAATAATTTATAAAATAATAAAGCAGAGACAATTGTACTATGATGTGTGTTCTGTCATACAGAGATGAACTGTTGTATATGCTTATTGCATTCGGTAGAGAAGATTTTCTGTAACGATCCTTGTGACAGCAGAGCTGAATGAGTCTGTTTGAACTGGTGCTCCACTGCTTACTCAGTAGGTCAAACAGTTGATCATGTTATAGTCACTATACTATACGAAGGGTGATTGATAAGTTCGTGGCCTAAGGTAGAAGGAGATGAGTTATTAACTTCAAACTTTCTGCATTATCACTCAAAGAGTTGAACTGCACGTGAATGTAACGAGAGCGTCTTGGACCTCCAGGTGGTCCACAGCAGGAGTGATTGATAAGTTTGTGGCCTAAGGTAGAAAGAGATGAGTTATACAGCTCTCGTTACATGCACGTGCGATTCAACTCTGAGTGAAAATGCAGAAAGTTTGAAGTTAATAACTCATCTCCTTCTACCTTAGGCCATGAATTTATCATTTACCCCTGCTGTGGACCACTTCTGGAGGCCCAAGACGCTGACTTCCACAAAGAAGGGATCCGTATGCTCCACGACCACTGGACTAAGTGTGTAAATGTCGGAAAAATAGGTTTTCTATAATTGACTCCTTCTGCCTTAGGCCACGAGCTTATCAATCACCCCTCATAGATTTGCAGAGTCTGTCCACAGGAAAGTGTATCTCAGGGTTGTATACAGTGACATATATGTACTCTAAAAATAAAGATTAATTTGAACTTTTGAACTTTAACATATAATGTGAATCAGTGAGGATTGTGCTGGGCCACACTTCCAACGCCCACATAGTGGGCCCACAATTTACTAACCCTAACCACATGTCGTTGGAATGTGGGAAGAAACCAGAGCACCCAGAGGAAATCCACGTGATCAGAAGGAGAACATACAAACTCCTCATCCACAGTGGCGGGAATTGAACCCCGATCACGTGACATTGTATATCGCTGCACTAACCCCTATGCTACCGTGGCAGAACTTAAAGGATGGGCAATAAGTACCAACCTCTGTGGTGTTGCCAAAGTCCAGGAATAAACCAGATCACCGGTGAAATGTTACGCTTCTGTGAATGGCAAGTTACAATTACTAAGCCAATTCGAGACTGAGAGGAAATAATTGCAACTGAACAGTTAATGGACACAAATCTAATTGAAGCCTTTGAATTGGATCCTATTCAGCTGAACTTTCTCCTCTCCTGTGAGACGGTCTCAGATTTTTTTTAAAAACTATTATTGCAACAGCAGAAATTTGAGAAGAGACAGGGTGCTGTGAGTGTAGCTGGCTCGGGCAAGTTCTTTAGGCACCCTGGTTTCTAAGCAGTTTAAGTTTGAAGTCCCCTGAGGGGGGCAGCAAGAGCTGAGATCCTGTCTGACTGAACTGTTCACAGGGGAGGAGAAAGGACAAGAGAGCAGCAGTTCGACAGGACAAGGTGTTCCATTCTCAGAGAATTGTATGGAGTTGGAGTGTTGGTATTGGACCATCTATTAATGCAAAAAGCAAGATGTAGGAACAAAAATTCCCTAAAAAACTCTTTTCAGCTGATCAATTTTACCAGCCACAGGAACAGGAAATGCTTATAATTGTTATCTTCTGCACTGAGTTAAGTGGAACCATACTTTGACGGGAGAACAGGTTAATGAAAGGGTTCTTCATTCCTTCATAGCTAGCGTAATAACATCAGAATTGCCTTTAATTTAACTAAAAGATAGTCATAATGATCTTATCCTGTCAGTCAATGAGAAGGGGAGATTTTCAAAACTGGTCAGCCAAGTGGAGAGAGAGTTTGAAAACTCAGGAGATCAGAACAACAACTGACAGACAAAACACTCAGTGTTTAGAAAGTCATAACCACAAGAGATTGTGGAAATACTGGAAATCTTCTGCAACACACATAAAATGATGCAGGAACTCAGCAGATCATTTGACGTTTCGGACGGGACCCTTCATTAAGACTGGAGAGGAAGGGGGAAGCAGTCGGAATAAGTTGGGCGGGAGGGGATGGTGAACAAGATGGCAGGTGAAGTCAGGTGAGGGGGAGGGGGGGAATGACGTGAGAAGCTGGGCGGGGGGAGGTGGAAGAGATAAAGGGCTGGAGGAGAAGGAATGTGATAGGAAAGGATAGTGGGCCTTGGGAGAAAGGAACAAGAGGGAGGTGATGGGCAGGTCCTTAGGGTAGGGGAGAAGAAGAGAAGGGATGAGGGAAAAACTAGAATGAAGGAAAATGAAGACTTGGGGAGGGGAGAAGGGTAGTGAGTAGCCTCCAATCGGATGGCATGAACATCAGTTTCTCTAACTTCTGGTAATTCCACCGACTCTCCCTTCCTTCATTTTCCATTCCCTTTCTGATTACCCTCTCACCCCTTCTCTTCTCCTCACCTGCCCTGCACCTCCCTCTAGATCCCCTCCTCCTTCCCTTTCTTCTATGGTCCACTGTCCTATCTACTAGATTCCCTCTTCTTCTACCCTTTAATTCCTCCACCTATCACTTCCCAGCTTCTCATGTCAACTCGTCCCCCCTACATACCTTCCCCCTCACCTGATCTCACCTCCCACCTGCCAGTTTGTACTTCCCCTTCCCCCCACCTTCTTATTCTGGTTTCTGCCCCCTCCCTTTCCAGTCCTGATCAAGGGTCTCGACCCAAAACATCAATTGCTTATTCCTCTCCATAGATGCTGTCTGACCTGTTGGGTTTCTCCAGTATTTTGTGTGTGTTGCTCAGGGTTTGGGAAGTGATTGGACATGGATGATTTGAGATGCAAATTGGAGAATGTAACATGGGACCCAGGGTAGGGAGAACTTGAACACTGTGGTGAAGTATTTTGTATCAGTTTTCACTGTGGACAACACCAGCAGCATGCCAGAAGTTCAAGAGTGTCAGGGGCAAAATTGAGTGTAGTTGCTATTACTAAGGGGAAGGGACTTGAGGAAGTTTTGATCGTATCTGTACCAGATGGACTACACCTCAGGGTTCTGAAAGAGGAGGCTGAGAAGATTGCAAAGGCATTCGTAATGATCTTTCAAGAATCACTAGATTCTGGAATGGTTCCAGAGGACTGGAAAATTGCAAATGACATTCTACATGTTAATAAGGGAGAGAGGCAAAATTCAGGACATTATAGGCTGGTTAGGCCAGTTAGACTGACCTCAGTGGCTGGCAAGATGTTAGAATCCATTATTAAGGATGAGGTTTCAGGGTATTTAGAGGTTCATGAAAAAAAGGCCAAGGCCAGCATGGCTTCTAAAAAGGGAAATCTTGCCTGATAACTCAGTTGTAATTTTTTGAGGAAGTAACAAGCAGGATAGGCAAGGGAGAGACAGTAGATGTTGTTTATTTGAATTTTCAGAAAACCTTTGACAAGGTGCCTCACATGAGGCTGCTAAACAAGATATAAACCTATTGTATTACTGGAAAGATACTAGCATCGATAGAAGATTGGCTGACTGACAGGAGGCAAAGAGCAGGAATAAAGGGGATGTTTTCTGGACGGCTGCCAGCAACTAATGGTGTTCTGCAGGGGTCAGTGTTGGGACCACTTGTTTTCACATTATATGTCAATGATTTGGATATTGGAATTGATAGCTTTGTGGCCAAGTTTGCAGATGATACAAAGACAGGTAGAGGGACAGACAGTGTCGAAGAAAGCAGGAGTCTGTAGAAGGACTTGGACAGACTAGGAGAACAGGCAAAGATGTGGTGGATGGAATCTAGAGTAGAGAAGTGTATGGTCATGCACTTTGGTAGAAAAAATAAAGGTGTAGACTATTTTCCAAATGGGAAGCAAATTTAGAAATCGGTGCTGCAAAGGGGATTGGGAGTCCTAGTGTAGGATTCCCTAAGCTTAACTAGCAGGTTGAGTCAGTGGTAAGGAAGGCAAATTCAATGTTGGCATTTATTTTGAGAGGACTAGAAAGCAAGCCAGTATGTTATGCTGAAGCTTTATAAGCTATTGGTCAGACCATGCTTGGAGTATTGCAAACAGTTTTGGGACCCTTGTTAAGAAAGGATATGCTGGCATTAGAATGGGTTCAGAGAAGTTTCAAGAAAATGATTCCATGAATAAAAGGATTAACATATGAGAAACATTTGCTGGCTCTGGGACTGTACTCACTGGAGTTTTGAAGAATGGGGGGCAGATCTCATTTAAACCTGTAGAATATTGGAAGACCTAGAGAGAGTGGACCTGGGAGTATGTTTCCAATACTAGGGGGGTCTAAGGCCAGGGGGAGCAGACTCGGAATACAAGGACATCCCTTTAGAACTAAGATCAGGAGGAAGTTCTTTGGGCTAGAAGGTGGGGAATCAGTGTAATTCATTGTCACAAATGGATGTGAAGGCCAGATCATTGGGTATAATTAAAGCAGACGTTGATAGCTTCTTGATTAGTAAAGGTGTCAAGGTTATGGGGTTAAGGCAGGAGAATTGGATTGAGAGGGAAGTTAGGGGAGCAGGCAGTTGTTTGAAGATACGGTCCCAGGATGGTATGTTGCCTCCCGCTGATGTCACCAAGCAGCTGTGGAATAACCAGGAAGGGCTAGGCGAATGGCCAATGGTCATGACCCATTTTGGTGCCAATGACACAGGCAGAAGGAGACAAATTTTAAGAGGTTAATGAGGAGGTGAAGAAGAAGACCTCACAGCAGAAGTATCCTCTGGTATATATCTGGGACCACATGCCAGAGAGTACAGAGATAACAGGGGATGTACTGGGAGAGGTGGCACAGGGGGAAAGGATTTGAATTCTTGGAGCTTTGGGACCAAACATGGGTGAGACCTGTACAGGCCTGACCAGTTGCATCTCGTCAGGCTGGGGTCAAGTATCACACTGGGATGTTTGCTTTAAACCAGCTTGGGACAGGAATGAGAAGCTGGGCACAAATTCAAAAGGAAACTGGAAGAGAACTGGAAGGGAAGGCATTAGTAAGAAGGCAGAGAAAACAAAAGTTGAAAGTAGTCAAAAACAGACTCTGGTTGTACTGAGTAGCACATATATTCAGTAAATGTGAAGAGCTTACAAAATTAATAGATTGGTTTATTATTTTCACAGGTACAGTGAAAACTTTGTTTTCTGTGCCATCCATACAGATCATGTCATCACATCAGTGCACGAGGTAATATGAGAGCAAACAATAACAGAATGCAGAATAAAGAATTACAGTTACAGAGAAAGTGCAGTGCAGGCAGACAATAAGTTGCAAGGACCTAACGGGGTAGATTGTGAAGTCAAGAGGCCATCTTATTGAACTAAGGCACCATTCAATAGTCATATTACAGCAGGGTAGAAGCTGAGCCTAGTGGTACGTGTTTTCAGGAATTTGTATCTCCTGTCCAACGGGAGGAGAAATAGGATGAGGAGAAATATCTATATTCAATACCTTTGAGATAATATTAAAAATGTCTCTCCAAAAAATTTCCAGAGTAGGACAAGACCAAAACATATGAGTTAAAGAGGCTATCTGCCCCGGACATCTATCACAAAAAGGATTAATATGAGAATAGAAACGAGCTAATTTATCTTTGGACATATGTGCTCTATGAACAACTTTAAATTGAATTAGGAAATGTTTAGCACAGATAGAGGAAGTATTGACTAATTGTAAAATCTGCCCCCAGTCATCCACGGAAATAATAGAATCCAATTCTTGTTCCCAATCTGACCTAATCTTATCAAATGGAGCTTTCCTAAGTTTCATAATAATATTATAAATCATAGCCGATGCACCTTTCTGACATGGATTATGGTTAATTACAGAATCTAAAATATATGTAGGAGGTAGCATCGGAAAGGAACAGAGTATAGTACTTAGGAAATTTCTAACTTGGAGATATCTAAAAAAATGTATTCTTGGTAAATTATATTTATTAGATAATTGTTCAAAAGACATAAGGGAACCATCTAAAAATAAATCCAAAAACCGTGAAATAACCTCAGTCTTCCAAATTTGAAACGCACGATCTGTGAAAGAGGGAGGAAAAAATGTTACCTAAAATAGGAATCGCTAGCACAAATTGGTTGAGATCAAAAAATTTTCTGAATTGAAACCAAATACGTAAGGTATATTTAACTATCGGGTTAGAGACCAGTTTGAGGCGTTTCAAATCAAAAGGAAGAGAGGAACCTAAAATAGAGCCAAGTGCATAGCCCTGAGCAGATTGTAATTCCAATACTACCCATTTAGGAATGGATAGTGTATCTTGGTCAAGTAACCAAAATTTCATATGTCGAATATTAATTGCCCAATAATAGAATCTAAAGTTAGGTAATGCTAGACCTCCATCTCTCTTGGCTTTCTGTAAATGTATTTTACCCAATCTCGGGTTTTTATTTTGCCAAATAAATGAAGAAATTTTAGAGTCAACTTTATCAAAAAAAGATTTTGGAACAAAAATCGGTAATGCCTGAAATATATATATAAATTTTGGCAGAATAAACATCTTAACTGCATTAATATGACCAATCAAAGTTAAATATAATGGAAACCGTTTAGATGAAAGTTGAGTAATATGATCAATTGAGGGTAAAAAATTAGTCTTAAATAAATCTTTGTATTTACAAGTAATTTTAATCCCAAGATATGAGAAATAATTATTAATCAATTTAAACAGAAAGTTATGATACAAGGGAAGTTGTTTATTAATCGGAAAAAGTTCACTCTTACTAAGGTTTAATTTATAACCTGAAAAAAGACTAAATTGTGCTAATAAATCTAAAGCAGCAGGGATAGATTTTTGAGCATTAGAAATACATAGAAGTAAGTCATCAGCATAGAGTGATATTTTATGGGACTTTAAGCCCCAAGTTATCCCAATAATATTTGGAGATTCTCGAATGGCAATTGCAAGAGGTTCTAATGCAATATCAGATAATAAAGGAATGTGTTCATTCTCACGTGTGTGATTGTAGTCTTCTTTCAGCTGCCCGCCTGCGAGAGCACCCAGACTCCGTGGCAGTGTCTGCAGTTGTGACAGGGAGGGGAAAGGAGAGCAGATGTCTGGAGTGGGTGAGGGCTTGTTATGTCAGCTGCTTTACTGAGGTAGCAAGAAGTGTAGACAGTAATAAGATTGTAGCTATACCTGAAATATAACTTAAGAAGAATTACTTTGGAAGGTTAACATTCTTAGTTACAAAGCTATTGGATGAGATAGAGAGCAAGGAAGGTTATACTGAAGTTTTGATATTAACTGGGGCAGACTTGGTGCTTAATGAATAGAGGGTGCTTGGGTTCAGGAGGATTGCTGAAACGAGCTCTACAGGAAGAAAGTGGGACTGGCAGTTCTGGGAATGAAGCTGGGCCGGTACAGGCAGTATCAGTGGGAGACCCCTCCTTGTGTGGAGGTAAGTACAATTTAGTTAGATTTTACAAAGTTGTGCTAAAGTCAAAGTCAAAGCAAATTCTCACCATACATTACACTGAGATTCATTTTCCATCATGACAGTCCATGACTGCCTGTCCTGCCACAATGAGGCCACACTCATGTTGGAAGAACAACACCTTATATTCCGTCTGGTTAGCTTCCAACCTGATGGCATGAACATCAATTGACAGCCCCCCTTCACTATTCCCCCATTCCTGTTTCTCTCTCTCACATTATCTCCTTATCTCCTCCCCCTTCCCTTTCTTCCATGGTCTTTCACCCTGTCCTATCAGATTCCCCTTTCTCCAGCCCTTTATTTCTTTCACTAATCAACTTCCCAGCTCTTTACTTCACACCTTCTCCTCTGCCGGCTTCACCTATCACCTACCACCTTGTACTTCTTCCTCCCCTCCCCCCACCTTATTGCTCTGACTTCTCGTCTTTTCTCCAGTTCTGATGAAGGGTCTCGGCCCGAAACGTCAACTGTTTACTCCTCTCCATAGACGCTGCCTGACCTGCTGAGTTCCTCCAGCATTCTGTGTGTGCTGTTGAGATTCGCTTTCCTGCAGGCATTTACAGGAAAATAAAGAAATTCAGTAGAATTTGTGAAAAACTACATAACTAAAGATTGACAAACCACCAATGAACAAATATTAATAAATATATATATCTGAGATGAAGACGCAGTATTATATATGTAACATACTGAGGACATGCCAGTTTGACTTGGTTCCTATACCTGCTCTGCAGCTCTGGAGAAGGGTAATGTGCAACAGACCGTGCACTCTGCTACAGAACTAAATTAAGAGATTCGCTGCAGTGATCAGTCTGGGCTTCTCATTCCTTCCCGCATGTTGCCTTCTCCTTCCTCCTGTTTATCTCAGAATAAATCTTATACATAACCACACCATTATGGCTTAGTTTCGCCTCTTCCATTAATTTGCATATTTTAGTCTTGAAAGCTTGCTGTTATTTTCTCTTTGCTCAGCTATTTTACTATTTTTCCCCCCCGCGCCCGCCCCCCCCGCCCCCAAACTCCACACAGGCTTTTCTTTTGCTGCTGTCATCACACTTTCTTCGGCTTTGCAGCCCGAGGGCAGAGGAGGACACCCTTATCAGAAACTCTGATCCTTCAGCACTCCTCAAACTTTCCATTCTGTGTCGTAAGTGATCCTGCAGCCTCCATCGCCACCTTATTTGCATCTCTGCATCCAAAACAATTCAGATCTAGCTGCCTGCTGTGGGTGGCTTAACCATGCAAAGCTGGGCTCACATACCTTTGGGTCTGGCTGCACGGTGCCAAAGAATCTGGATCAAAAGCAGTATCAGATTCATCATCACTGACATAAGTCATGAAATTTGTTCCAAGAACTTGAAAACGAATTCTAAAGCCAACTGGAGTAAGTTGGCGGCGGAGACACGTTCCATAAACCCCATCCGTTATTTATTTACATACACACATTCTTTTTCTCTCTCTCCTTTTTCTCCCTCTGTCCCTCTCACTATACCTCTTGCCCATCCTCTGGGCTTTTACCCCCCCCCACCTTCTTTCCCCCAAGGCCTCCTGTCCCATGATCCTCTCATATCCCTTTTGCCAATCACCTGTCCAGCTCTTGGCTCCATCCCTCCCCCTCCTGTCTTCTCCTATCATTTCGGATCTCCCCCTCCCCTTCCCACTTTCAAATTTCTTACTCACTCTTCCTTCAGTTAGTCCTGACGAAGGGTCTCGACCTGAAACGTCGACTGTACCTCTTCCTAGAAATGCTGCCTGGCCTGCTGCGTTCACCAGCAACTTTTATGTGTGTTTCATGAAATTTGTTTTTAATTTTGTAGCAGCAGAACAGTGCAAGGCATAAAAAGAGCAGTACATCATTCGGTATTTGGGGAGGTTTGTTATGTCACCAAATTTCTACACATCTACAGTGGAGGCCATTCTGATTGAAGGCATCTCTACTGGTTTGGAGGCTCCAATACAAAGGATCAAAGAGAGGTGTAGACACTGCCAGCTCCACTAGGGGCAAAATCCATCCCACCTTAAAGGACATCTTCAAGTGGTGGTACCATAAGAAAATGGCATCATCATTAAGCACCCTTGCCATCCAAGACTTGCCCTCTTCTCATTAGTACCATCAAGGAGGAGCAACGGGAGCCTGAGGGACCACACTCAACACTTTAGGAGAAGTTTTTTCTGCTCAGCCATCAGATTTCTGAGTGGTCTGTGAACTTATGAACACTAACTCACTAACGCTTCCACATCCTTCCTACACTGAGGTGACAGAACTGAGCACGATACTCCAAGAGTGGTCTAACCATTACCTCACGCCTCTTGAAATCAGTTCCACAACTAATGAGGGCCGACACACCATACGCCTTCTTAACCACCCTACCGACTTGTACGGCAACTTTGAGGTGTCATGGACTTGGACCCCAAGGCCCCTCTGTCCCTCCACACTGTTCAGAATCATGCCATTAACTCTGTATTCTGCTCTCAAGTCCAATCTTCAAAAGTTATTTAATTATCTTTTACTATAACTTAAAGCAATTATTTTGTGTCTTGAACTGTACTGCTGCTACAATACATCAAAAATCACAATATATGTCAGTGGTAATAAACCTAATTGTGATCCTCAGCAGGCCAGAGCAGCAAATAACTGCAAAGGTTCCCGCTAAGAGGCTATTCCATCACCTGGGACCAGAGGTGAGTTGGAACACAGTGACGCCCACGTCGTCAAACAATAACCATCCCGAAGCAGGGTTCCACTGCTGGGTCAGCCCTGGTGTTGCCTCAGCTCAGGCGGCCACAAACTCCTCAGGATCCTCCTGGTCTCTGCCATGCTGGTTAAACTGGTACTGAGGTTCATTTGTCAGCAGCTGGAGGTGACAGAGTAGGGCACAGATCATTCTACGGTTTAGGACACACCTAGCCCTCATATCTGCAAGGAGAACCGATTCCATAAAGTCACAGTCCACTGGGTCTAGGCTGATGGCTCACTGTGAGCAGAGGTTCTGAAGGTGGTATGCAGGGGGCACACAGGAGTGAGATAGATCAGCTGGTTGAGTGGTGTCGCAACAACAACCTTGCACTCAACATCAGTAAGACCAAGCAATTGATTTGGGACTTCAGGAAGGGGAAGTTGAGGGAATCCACACCAGACCTCACCAGTGGGTCAGCAGTGTAGAGGGTGAGCTGTCTCAAATTCCTGGGTGTCAACACCTCTGACGATTTATCCTGGGCCCAGCATATTGATGCAATTACAAAGCCATGGCTATAGCAAAGAAGTGAGCAGATATTTTTCACTTGGAGCTTGAGGAGATACCTGGACCTCTTTTACTTTCCTTGGTCACCAGACCTGAAAACCACCGGTCTGGCCCTCAGCAGACTGTGGATCTCCTGGTTCATCCAGGGCTTCTAGTTGGAGAAGACTGAATGAATTTGTGGGTACACAATCATCCATAAGCGTCTTTATGGTCGTGACAACCATGAGGTATTCATTCAAAATTCAAAGTACGTATATGTCACCATATACAACCCTGTGATTCATTTTCTTGTGGACATACACAGTAACTTCAAGAGTGAATCCACTGACTCGAAGCAATCCTGCCATCGCTCCTCCGCTTCCTGCGATCACCTCTTTGTTGTCCTTACCTCCTCTGGTGCATTGCTACTTAGGCTCTACTTGTATGCTGGTAGGAGGAGGACAGCTAGATGATCAGATTTCCAAAAATGCGGTCTAGGGAGGGTAGAGTAGGCATTCCTAATCATAGTGTAACAGTGGCCGAGAGTGTTGAGACCCCTAGTGCTGCAAGTGATAGGTTAATGATAATTAGGCAGCGACTTCTTCAAGCCAGTCTGATTGAAGTCCCCAGCAGTTTATGTGAAATATGTTGAGCTAGGCTGTTTCTTGTTTGCTAATTACAGCACTCACTACATCAAATGCTTGCTTAACATCTGCCTTTGGTGGTATGTAAACTGTGGTCGGGTTTCACGGAGAACATCTCTCACAGTAAGTAGAATGGACAGCACTTAACCATTTTATGTTCAATGTCAAGAAAACAAGGTGTGGTAAGGCTTCCATTTCTGAGCACCAACATTTTTTTTTAGGAAACAAAGACCCTTACCTCTTGCCTTCTTTAAATCAGCAGTTCAGTCCATCTGGTGGATTGAGAAGCCCTTGGGATGTCCAATGTGTTCAAAGTAAGCCATGTCTCAGTGAAACAGAATGCAACAATCCCTCATTTCCTTCTGGTACAACAATCTTGCCCTTGGGTCTTCTACTTTGTTCTCCAATAACTATACATCAGGTGACAAAATGTTGGGTAGATGAAGTATCACACCCTGAAGTTTTAGTCTGGCTTGAATTCCTCCCTCACATCCTCTCTTCCATCCAGGGCCAACCCTCATCTGCTTAAATGTGCTATACCTGCACTCCAGAGAGTGAAGTTTGCTGAGGCCTTCATGAGATCATAAAACCACTAGTTCATTTAAATAGTTTAAAGGTATGATACTTAAAAGGAGATTTCAGGCTGTAGACTGCAGCAATAGTGGTTCAGAAGAAGTATATCTAGATGTTTTGTGAGCTGCCCACTGAAAGCTGTCATTATCACCAGCGCCAACAATGCATATTGACCAAGTTTATACAAATTTAATGAGCTGATTGATCCTGGATCCACATTGTTTTTGAATTTGAGGACCCAAAATTGCAGCCAAACAGTTGAATACAATGTTTCATGCCATCGACTACAGTATCAGACCCTAGCCACTCATCCTGCCCCAACAACATGATGACTAACCTAGAGCTGAAATACCTGCCCTGAAGATTCTTCGCCGCAAACTATTTTCTGTTTGTCGGTCCAGTTATTGCTTGATCCAAGTGCTTGATAGATTATACTCTAACCAGCTGGATACATTTAGAAGTTTTTTGGTAAAACATGCCTGTGGAACAGTGCAATACTTTACAGGCCTCTAGCCCACGATGTTGTGCCAATCTTTTAGCCTACTCTAAGATAAATCCAACACTTCCCTCCCACATAACCCTCCATTTTTCTTTCATTCATGTGACTTTCTAAGAACCTCTTACATGTTCTTAATGCATCTGCCTTTGCCACCACCCCAGCAGTGTGTTCCACGCACCCACTGTTCTCTGTGTAAAACACCTACCTCTGGCATCCGCCCCCCCCCCCCGCCATACATCCCTCCAATCAACTTAAAATTCTGCCGCAGTGTATCATCCATTTCTGCCCTAGGAAGAAGTCTTTAGCTGTCCACTATGCCTCTTACCAACTTGTACACCTCGATCAAGTCAGCTCTTATCCTCCATCACTCCAAAGAGAAAAGTGCTAGCTCGCTTAACTTTTCCTCATCAGACATGCTCCCTAATCCAGGCATCATCCTGATAAATCTCCTCTACATCCTCTCAAAAGCTCCCATATCCTTCCTACGGCAAGGCAACCAGAACTGAACACAATCTTCCAGATGTGGTCTAACCAGATTTTTATTGAAGCGCTGCAACATTACCTCGCAGCTCTTGAACCTAATCCCCCAACTAATGAAGGCCAACTCACCCTTTGACTCTTGACCCTATCAACTTGCACGGCAACTTTGAGGAACCTACAGATGTGGACCCCAAGCTCTGTTCCTCCACACTGCTGATTTATTGGCGGGGGAGCTGTATGGCCTCGATTATAGCGCAAACATGGCCTCATGCTGCAGTGTTGCCAGCTGCACCCTGGAGAGAAAACGCCAGAGGCGGTGTGCCATGGCGTCCATGTTGTCATCAGTGCTGGAAGATGTTGGATTGTGTTCACATACAGACTGCTGTGGATTTGTTCTTGCCTACAACGTCCATGCACTCAGAGACTTGGGCTTTATTGTACTTTTTTGTGTGACTGCATGTTTCCTGCTATCTTATATATGCAAATGTGTGCCTTGTGCTGTGTATGACTGTTGATACTGTGTTTTGTACCTTGGCTCCAGAAGAACTCTGTTTCATTTGGCTGTATTCATTGGTATTCATGTGTGGTTGAATGACAATTAAAGGTGAACTTGATCAACTATGTATTCTACCTTCAAGTTTGATCTTCCAAAATGAATCACTTCACATATTTCAGATTGAAAATATCTCTAATTAATGTAACTTCCCTCCAGCTGAAGGTTTCCTGTGTTTAAAACCTACTCTGAGCCTTACCCGTGCACTGTGACTGGGTTTGCCCCTACTCTTCTGGTAGGACTGTCAACGATGTTGCTATCTTGTACTCTGGACCTTCAGCTCACATTGCATTCCATAAGGCAAATAAACATGCTTTTTCAACAGATTCAAACTAGTTGGCAAAGCAGCATATGGTTTTAGAACTATGACAAGAAAGGCTGCAAGCACATTCCTTTTTCAATCTGAATAACAAATATCGCTCTCGTTGCTCAATGCTTTCTACAGCAAAGAACATATTCTTTGAATAAGAATACACAAGCAAGTATATCAAGAATTAGCTGTTTAATGAAAGGCTATGATAATGCATTCGCTTTAGCAACATTATATTCAGTATAGATTGGTGCACTCGTGCAGTAGTCTGTCCTGGTACGACCATACTAATTTCACAGACAAGAAAGCTCACTAATGCCTCTACTTCCTCAGGAGGCTAAAGGAATTTGGCACATCTCCTTTGACCCTCACCAATTTTTATCGATGCACCATAGGAAGCATTCTGTCTGGATGTATATCGGCTTGGTGTGGCATCTGCTCTGCACCTGACCATTAGAAACTGAAGAGAGTTGTGGACACAGCTCAGTACATCTCGGGAACAAGCCTCCCCTCTATGCACTCTGTCCATATCGCTCAAAGCCACAGTAAAGCAGCCAACATAATTAAAGACTCCACCCACCCCCAGACGTTCCCGCTTCTTCTCTCTTCCATCAGGCAGAAGGTACAAAAGCCAGAAAATATATACCACCTGGTTCAAGGACGGCTTCTATCCCACTGTTATCAAATACTTGAATGGGCCTTTTGTACAATAAGATGAACTTTTACAATCTACCTCATTACAACCTTGTACTTTATCATTTACCTAAACTGCGATATCTTTGGCAGCTTTTACACTTTTTTCCCCAATTGCTATTGTTTTTATTTCATTCTAGCTCAATGTATTATGATTTGATCTGTATGAATAGTATGCAAGATAAGCTTTTCATTGTATCTTGGTACATGTGACAATAATAAAAGACTATCAATACCTTTAATGTGGGCAAATCCCCAGGGCCTGACAAAGTGCAACCCCCTCCCCCCCCACCCCCACACCGCCATTATGGGCCGCCAGGGAAGAAATTGTGAAGGCCCTTGTAGAGATATTTGCTTCGTCTTTAGCCACTGGTGAAGTTCCAGAAGACTAGCGTATGTTGTTCCATTGTTTAAAAATGGAGGCAAGGACAGGCCAAGGACCTCTAGGCTGGTGAACTTGATGTCCATTGTAGGAAAGTTACTGGAGGGAATTTGAGACCAGATCTACCATCATTTGGATAATATATGTAAAGAGTTGCTGAAGCTGAAGTATTATTATACTGTTGCATGAAATTCCAAATCCTTGGTATGTTTGATATTTAATCCTTGCTATGTTTGCCATTTAATCCTTAGTATGTTGGCTATTTAATACACTGTACTGTATATATAGAGTTTTCTGGTTAATTGGGTCATTGATTAATTGGGGCAGTCATTTATTTGGGACAATGCTTAAAGAACACAAACTAGTTGAGCAAATAGCCAGGATTCCTTTTGTTTATTTTGGACACCATCCTACCTATTTGGGACAGGTGATTGTCACTGAAAAGTTTCTAACTAGTGTCAAATGCATGCACTTATTCGGCAGTTGGACGCTGCACTGTGCTTAGAGTGAATTTTTTAAATAACATCAGTTGTGTGTGCTTGTGTTCAAAAAGCAGTAACTTTTGTCACTGAAAGTGAAATAATTAATAAGACAATTCAGAACAGTTTTTCTCATTGCAGTTTCAAGCATTTAAACTTGGAAATGCCAGAAACAGACAGGAGTGAAAATGAAATGACTTCATGAATTCAACAAATTAGGATCTGCGAAAAATTTGAAGGTATCAAAATCATCTTGAATATTACAATGGAAGTGAAGATTTGGAGGATCCAATCGTCGATAGCATTGCATGAAGGCAATCCATTATCTAGGTGTCTGCACTGATTTTCTTCATTTAGAGTAAATGAAAAGAACATGGCAGCGTACACTGGATGAATTCCTCTGTCAATAACTATTAGGAACTAACACACAGCTTTATAGTAATGTAATAGTATTGATGGTGTTCTAATTTATTCTGTATTTAATTTAAATAAGTAACTTGTTACCCAGTTAAACAGTAGTTCATCTTTTTATACCTTTTCAATAATTTCCATGAAACTTTGGCTAATTATGGCAACCGCTTACTTGGGCCAAAACATACTGATCCCAATGTGTCCCAGTTAATTAGAATCTAGTGTACTTGGTTATATAAACATTCTGAATCATATGGAGCTAGAGAAAGTTTGTGCTATGTAGTCATGTATATTTTGACCCTTACGGGTTGCTGTCAAGGTTCCCTGCGTGTTATGTACCGAACGTAATGTGAGAGGGCATTCTGATTAGATGACTGGGTAAATAAACAGATGCATGTTTGTTCCTCACCTTGCCATCTCCCATGTGTGTTATTCACAGCCACATGGCCATAATAACTGGCAACAAGGTGACAAATCCTCATGCAACATTTACTGTTGCGTTCCCTTTAACAAGAAAAGTCCGGGTGCAATGCTGGCGGTGTGCCGCTGTGTAATGTGGGGGCGCAAAAGGCAGACGCCACAAGTAATCGACCACAGGAAGTATAGTGAGTGAAGAATCTGAGGGGAGGAACGAGAATGTGACAGTTAAATAAAACGAGTAAGAGGGAGAGGGAGATGGATAAGACTAGATAACTTTTCTGGAATGTGATTGTGTTTAAAAGTGGTGACAATATCTGGGATGACAAAATGACAAAGCAATGAAATTCATTTACTGAAAGATCAGTAAAGTTTGTGCTAGCAAATAAAATTTGAGAAGGTATTTATGTTCCAACTTCACTCACTGTGATGGGTGCAAAGATGTTTAATTTATTATGCAGTCTAGTGCAAACTGATAAGCCTGGTGATAGTGTTATGAGGACCATAGTTAAAGTCTTAAAGGACCACTATTCACCTACATCTTTGATTATTGCTGAGAGGTTCAGATTTCTCAGAAGGAAGGTGAACCTATTTCATAGTTTGTGGTGGGGTGGAAGCAATTGTCTGAACACTATGATGTTGGGCAGTCACTGAATGACACATTACATAATAGACTCGTGTGGTCTGCATAGTGAAGAAATTCAGAAACATTTGCTTACAGAAGACAGACTAACGTTACAGCAGGCAATTGAGATTAGTACATCTATGGAGATGGCAGCTAAGGAAACACAGCCTTGAAGTGTAACTTCTCAAGTTTGTAAAATTTCTACTGACTTTAACAGTAAGACTCATATTGGCAATCAATGTTACCATTGTGGCAAAAATGGGCATTCAGCAAAAGAATGCAGGTATAAGGGATTAGATTGCCAAGGCTGTAGCAAAAAAGGGATATATTGAACGCGCCTGCAGAAGTAAAAAGGCACTTTCAACTAAAAACAGTATAATAAAGAAAAATGACTTTTGAAAAAACCAAAAGAAACGTGAACAAGATGGAGCATATTGAGGGTGGACAGAGTGACTCTCAGTCTGTGGTTGAAGAAGTTTTACATATTTTATCTGTTTCAGGACACAAAGACAGCTATTGGGTGACCCTCTGGTTGGGATTTAGGATGCAGGTGGACATGGGTGCTGTAGTATTGCTGGTGTCAGGGACAGTTTACAAGAAGAAATTGCAGTGACGGACCAGATCCTGAGAGGATTGTCAGGGGTGCAATTCTATTTTGATGACATACTCATTACTGGGAAAATGAACACGAGCACCTACGATGTTGGGGAAGTCCAGAACGAGGGGTCACAGTTTGAGGATAAGGGGGAAGCCTTTTAGGACCGAGATGAGGAAAAACTTCTTCACACAGAGAGTGGTGAATCTTTGGAATTCTCTGCCACAGGAAACAGTTGAGGCCAGTTCATTGGCTATATTTAAAAGGGAGTTAGATATGGCTCTTGTGGCTACGGGGATCAGGGGGTATGGAGGGAAGGCTGGTGCAGGGTTCTGAGTTGGATGATCAGCCATGATCATAATAAATGGCGGTGCAGGCTCGAAGGGCCGAATGGCCTACTCTTGCACCTATTTTCTATGTTTCTATGTTAAAACATGGAAGCTACACTACAAAGACTCAAGGAATATGAACTAAGGGTCCGGAAGGACAAGTGTGAGTTCCTTCAACCTTCAATTGAGTATTTGGGCCACGTGATTGACAACTACTCAGGACTTTACAAGGCACCATCAAAGGTGAAGGCCATCACCACATAATGTAAGTCAATTAGATCTCTCTTCGGATTACTAACATACTATGCAAAGTTTGTTCCTAACCTAGCTAGCATGCTGGAACCACTTCATGAGTTTTTAAATACATCAACACACTGGTAGTGGACAGGTCGCTGTGAAGAGGCTTTAAAAAAAGACCAAAAGAGTTTTGTCACAACATAAAGCACTCACTCACTTCAACCCATCATTGCCTGTACAGTTGGCCTACAACACATCACCCAGTGGTGTGGCGGAGGGTAGCACAGTTATCTTTCACATCATGCCATTGAGTGAAGAATGTCCAATCAGGCACATTCAGCAAGTCAGAAAGCCACTCTGCCCAGCTTGAGCAGGAAGCCCTCACAATTGTCTTTGGAGTTAAGAAATTTCATCAATTCCTTTTCAGTTGACAATTTACACTACTGACAGATTATTGCCCCTTGACACCAATTTTTGGTCCACGTGCCGGCAGTCCTTTCCTGGCTGCTGGTCAGATGCAATGTACAGGAGGTCTGAGCACCATTCGAACATTGATGGACTATCCAGACTTCCCTTAGCTGTTACATCTCCAGAGACATCTCTGAAACAGATTTTTAACTTCAAGGAAGTACCTACAGCTCTGATAACAGCGGTGCAAGTCCAGAAGCACACACGCACTGATCCTGTTCTATCTAAAGTGGTGGACATGGTAACTCATGAATGGAAAGGAGAGCCAACCATAGAATTGAAACTTCACCAGGCTCGATGAACGGAGCTCACAGTCCAGGCAGGATGTTTACTATGGGGCTACCGTGTTGTCATTCCTAACCATTCAGAAAGCAAGTGCTTGTCGAGCCACATGCAGACCACTGTCCCGGTCGCCAACCACTTTCTGCCACAACAGACAGGATCTCCCGGTCTCCACCCACTTCAACTCTGCTTCACATTCCCATTCCGATATGTCCATACATGGCTTCCTCTACTGCCATGATAAAGCCAAACTCAGGTTGGAGGAGTAGCACCTCATATACCGTCTAGGTAGTCTCCAGCCCCTTGGTATGAACATAGAATTCTCCAACTTCCAGTAATTCCCTCCCCCTCCCTTTCCCTATCCCTATTTCACTCTGCCCCCTCCCCCAGCTGCCTACCACCTCCCTCATGGTTCCACCTCCTTCTACTACCCATTGTGTTTTCCCCTATTCCTTCTTCACCTTTCCTGCCTATCGCCTCCCTGCTTCCCCTCCCCCACCCCTTTATCTGTCCCCTTACTGGTTTTTCACCTGGAACCTACCAGCCTTCTCCTTCCCCCCACCTTCTTTATAGGGCCTCTGCCCCTTCCCCCTTCAGTCCTGACGAAGGGTTCCGGCCCGAAACGTTGACTGATCGTTTCCACGGATGCAGCCCGACCTGCTGAGTTCCTCTAGCGTGTTGTGAGTGTTGCTTTGACCCCAGCATCTGCAGAGTATTTTGTGTTTACACTGTGGTATAGTGTGCATGAAAGAAATCAAATGTAGCTACTTCTGATAGCCATGACTGGCTGTGACCATTATAGGGAGGACCAAAGCATGCCCACATTGTCAGTGAGTGGGAAATGTTCCTCAACTTGATCCTTTGCATCCAGGGGAATGGCTTGAAGAGCCATGGCAGAGGATTCACAGAGATTTTGCAGGACCTGTAGAAGGCCACTGTTCTTGGTCATAGTGGACACACACAGCAAATCACTCAAGGCTGCCATCATGAAGGGCACTACATTTGAAAAATGTATTGAGGAGGTACATTCCATCTTTAGCTAGTTTGGGCTTCGTCAACAGATTGTAACAGTGGCCCACAACTCATAAGTGAAAAGTTCAAGGCACTTACAGAAGCAAACGGTACGCAACACGTGAAGTCAGCACCGTATCATCCAGCCGCTAATGGCCTTGCTGAACGATTTGTACAAACAGTGAGACAAGCCCTCAAGACTTCAGTGTGCAGTGGATCCCTCAAGCAGCTTCTTAGCACTTTCTTACTGACATACCACGACACACCTCACCAAAATATCATAACAGCCACTGCATTGATGAAAAGGGAGCTTCACACCTGGTTTGACCTGCTTAGACACAAAGCACAAATCAGATTGTGCAAGATGAACAGAAAACCTAAGCGGAGAGGCGTGCCAAAGCAAAGTACAGAAGTTTAATGACAGGAGAGAGAGTATTTGCCCAAAACTACACCTCTGGAACCTGTGACAGTGGTGGCACAAACTGGTCCTGTGTCAGACACAGTGGAAACCAGTCACCACAATATCTGGAGAAGGCACAATGATCAGCTGTTGCCCACTTCTGAAGCTAATGAAAACCAACACAAACTGACCGATCGATAATCAATTGTAGAAATAGGACAGGATTCTGGGACAATGACAGCAGAACTCCTGTTAAGATCAAATGGTGCAGAAATTGAGCAACCTGGGCCTTGGCAGCTCACTGTGCTCATGGATACTGGATTTTCTGAGTAACAGACCCCAAAGTGTCAGGATGGGAGAACACACATCATCTACTCTCATCCTGAACACCGGTATACCACAGGGGTGTGTTCTCAGCCCCATCCTCTATTCTCTTTTCACCCATGACTGCTCTACCATTCACTCCACCAACACCATTGTCAGATTTGCTGACAATACCACCCTAATAGGTATCATATCAGACTGTGATGAGACAGCCTGTAGGGAGGAGGTACAGCATTTGACAGAATGGTGTTGTCATAATAACCTGGACTTGAACATCACAAAAACCAAGGAGCTGATAGTAGACTTCAGGAAATCAAAGTGCGTCGAGCACTCTGCTCTGCACATATACGGGAAAGAGGTGGAGAGAGTAGAGAGTTTTACGTTCCTCGGCGTCCACATCTCGGCTGACCTCACCCGGACTGCCCATATCTTTTATCAGGTGGGGAAGGCCCAACAGAGGCTCTACTTCCTAAGGAAGCTAAAGCACGCTCTCCTCCCTCATCACCTGCTGATCAACTTCTATCAGACAACTACAGAGAGCCTCCTGACATATTGCTGTGCAGTGTCGTTTGCCAGCTGCACAGAACAGAACAGGAAGGACTTACAGCGGGTGGTGAGGGTAGCAGAGCGGGTTATTGGCACAACATTACCCTCCCTCAGAGACATTTATACTGGCAGACTTCAAAAGAAGGCTACTTGTATTTCAAAGGATCCCACTCATCCTGGACATCACCTGTTTTCCCCTCTACCTTCTGGGAAGAGATACAGAGCATTAAGGACGAAAACAAAGAGTCTCCTTAACAGCTTCTACCCACAAGCAGTGAAATGTATAACACCCCCTTCCCTTCTCCTGCCCCCCTCACACTTCCAGGAATGGCAGGTGTGCAATAGTCCTACCCCCCCATCCATATATTATTAATTTTGGACTGCACTCCTGAGGTTTTAGAGTTTATTTTATGTATATATTCTTTGTCATGCTGCAAACGTTGAGCTGCTAAACTGTGTTTCATTGCTCCACAACAATGACAATAAAGATATTCTTCTTCTTCTTCTTCTAAATGACACAGCCAGTGCTCCCATCACCTGTTCTTTCTGAGGTGCCCACTACTGACAATGCAGTAGCCAAGCCAAGATCTATACATAAACAACCAAGAGATGAAATTACTTAGGCATCGACCCCAGGTTGCCGGTATCCTCACGGGAGGAGGTGGCCTCCAGACAGATTGAATCTCCCGTTTATAGTGACCAATCCTCAAGCAGAATAATCCACAGGGTTACGTCTGGAAATAGAGGCAGTCTACCCTCTTTCACTAGCCTTTTGCCATTGGTTGAATTTGATAATTATTCCATTGAATATTAATCATTCAACAACTGATCCATTCCTGCTTCTCTTTCTCATTGCAGCTGCAGGATATAGAACAGTGGGACTGCTTTCTTCAAATAGTGCCTTTCAGGATCACATGACCTCCTTGCCTTGTCAAACAAGTCATGCTGAACTGCTCTCAGTGCTGTAAATTCAAAAACAAGTCATCATGGAGTACACCTACCATCCAGTCCCTGTTCTCTACTCACTACTACCACCAGGCCGGAGGTACAGAAGCCTTAGGTCCCATACCAACAGGTTCAGGGAACAGTTATTACCCTACAACCATCATGTTTCTGAAACAGTGCTTATAATTTCACTCACCACAACTCTGAATGGATTCTACTGGCTACAGACTCACTTTCAAGGACTCTATACCACTTGCATTCTCAGTATGATTTTTAATTTCTAAGGTTTGTCTTCAAAGTTCAAAGTCAATTTAATATCAAAATACAGTATCTATATGTTACCATATACAACCCTAAGATCCATTATCTTGGGGGAATATTCAGTAATTCCATAGAATAATAACCATAACAGATTGAAAGACCACATCAACTTGGGCATTCAACCAGAGTGCAAAAGGCAACAAACTAAACAAGTACAAAATAAATAATAACAATAAATAAATAAGCAATAAATATTGAGAATGTGAATGAAGAGTCCTTGAAAGTGAGTCCTTAGGTTGTGGTGACGTTTCAATGATGGGGCAAGTGAAGTTGAGTGAAGTTATCCCCTTTGGTTCAAGAGCCTCATGGTTGAGAGGTAATAACAGTTTCTGAACCCGGTGGTGTGAGTCCAGAAGCTCCTGTACCTTCTTCCTGATGGCAGCAGTGAGAAGAGAGCATGCTCTGGGAGATGGGGAACATTGATGATGGATGTCACTTTCCTGCAACAGGTTTTCATGGAGGTGTGCTCAATGGTTGGGAGGGCTTTACTCATGATGGACTGGGAAGTATCAATTGCTTTTAGTAGGATCTTCTATTCAAGGGCATTCAAACTTCCATATCAGACTGCAATGCAGCCCCTCAATATACTCACCACTACACATCAACGGAAATTTGTCAAAGCTTTAGATGTCATGATGAATCTTCACAAAGTCCCAAGGAAATAGGAGTTTGTGAATTATGCTTTCATCATAATTGCACTTACATGCTGGGCCCAGACAGGTCCTTCGAAATCATAACACCAAGAAATTTAAAGTTGCTGACCCTCCAATGAGGACTGGCTCATGGACCTCTGGTTTCCTCCTCTAGAAGTCAATAATCAGCTCTTTGGTCCTGTTGACATTGAGTGAGAAGTTGTTGCTGTGGCACCACTCAGCCAGATTTTCAATCTCCCTCCTAAATGCTGATTCATCACCACTTTTCATTCAATTCATGACGGTGGTGTCATCTACAAACTTCAATATGGCATTGAATCTGTGCTTAGCCACACAGTCATAAGTGTAAAGCGAGTAGAGCAGAGGGCTTAGCACACAGCCTTGTGGTGCACCCGGACTGATGGAGATTAAGGAGGAAGTGTTGTTGCCAATCAGAACTGACTGGGGTCTGCAAATGAGGAAATCGAGGATCCGATTGCACAAGGAGCTGTATGCCAAGCTGTAGTTGACAAAAAGCATCCTGATGTATTGACCTTTGCTGTCCAGATGTTTCAGGGATGAGTGAAGAGAAAATGAAATGGCATCTGCTGTAGACCTGTTGCTCCAGTAGGCAAATTGGAGCAGATCCATGTTGCTTCTCAGGCAGAAATTGATGTGTTTCATCACTAACCTCTCAAAACACTTCATCACCGTGGATGTAAGTGTACTGGATGATTGTCATTGAGCAAGTTACCACGTACTTCTTAGGCATTGGTATAATTGAAGCCTGCTTGAAGCCGGTGGGTGCCTCAGACTGCCGAAGTGAGAGGTTAAAGATCTCAGTGAACACTCCAGCCAGCACAGGTCTTTAGTACTTGGCCAGGTACCTGGGCCAGATGTTTTTCGTGAGTTCACCTTCCTGAAGGCTGTTCGCACATCAGCCTCAGAGTCTGAAATGACAGCACCACCAGGGGGCTGTGGGAGTTCTTAATGATTCCTCAATGCTCTGATGGTCAAAGTGAGCATAGAAGGCATCAAGCTCATCTGGAAATGAAGCCTTGTTGTTGCTATGTCACTTGGTTTGACTTTATAAGAGGTGACAGTATTCAAGCCCCACCACAACTAAGTCTCCTTCGTTCATTCAAGTTTAGTTATGAATTGCCAGTTCGCCCATGGGATGGCTTTCCGGAGATTGTAACGAGTCCTCTTGTAACTTTCTTGGTCACTGGACTTGAATGTCTCTGACTTGGCCTTCAGCAGATTTCAGATCTCATGGTTCATCCAGGGCCTCTGGTTGGGGAACACTGGATGATGTTGTGCAAACACACTTGTCTACAATTGTTCAAATAAAGTCCGTGACAACCATGGTGTATTTATTCAGATCCACAGATATGTCTTCTTTTGCACATTGGTGTTTGTCAGTCTTTGTTCATGTATAGTTTTTTTCTCTAAAATGGCTTTATCACTATTGTATTTCTTTCTTCTTGCAAATGCCTGCAAGAAAATTTATCTAAAGGTGATACGTGGTAGCAAATACATACTTTGATCATAAACTTACAATGAACTTTGAAATTCAAAGATGGCAGTCAGTTCTTACACAAAGAGAAAGGAGGTTTTGGTTGATGGCGAGAATATCAGGATTGAAAGAGTCTGCAGAGGATTATAGACTCAGCCAGTCCCATCGAGGACTTCACAAGGTGGTGCCTCAGGACTCTCAACATCCAGGGCATGCCCTCTTCTCATTACTACCATCAGCGAGATGTTACAGAAAGCTGAAGACACACACATAATGTTTTAGCAACAGTTTCTTCCCTTCTGCCGTCAGATTTCCGAATGGTCCGTGAACCATTGAACACTACCTCAGCATTCCTATTTTGCACTATTGATTTATTTTATTATTTATCTAAGCTTATAGTAACTATAACTGGATCTTTGTTTTCCTGACTGGCAGATCTCAGTCAGTTTGGACTGGTAGCAATATCTCCTCTACACTTACCGTCAGCACAGGTGCACCATAAGGCACTGCGTTTAGCCCCCACTCTACTCACCATACACTTATGATGGTTTTTTGTATCTCCATCGACTCCTTTAATTTTGGCCTTCCATTCATCTAGCTGGGCTTTGGTCTTTGCGTCTACTTCTACAAGCAGATTTTTGCCTCCCAATTGAAGTTTATTCAATAACCTTAATGCACACAAAGCATACTCTGGCTCCTTATACTCACAAAAGCCTAATGCTTGCAACTTTCCTGAAGCTCCTTGAACTCGCTTCAAGCTTAAAAAGCAAGGCCACATTTCACAAGTTACTGCCTGATTAGCATATAAGCTTTCTCAGCTACGCTGCCTACAAAAAGCGTTGCAGTAGGACAACTGCTTTTGTCACTTTCATGATTCCTCTGAGCAGCGTGGTCCTTCCGTGGTTTAATATGCTTCCCAACCAGAGACATAGATGTTAGCACCAACATATGTTTTCCCTCTGTTGGGCAACAGTTCCTGGTTGTACAAATATGGAGACATTTGTGGCCTCATGCAGCACCTTTCTTAATTCACTTTCTGTTGACTCCATTTCAGGAGATGTGGCATGAAAATAGTGGATGGATCTCCAATCAAGTTGTCCTGTCTCAGCCAACCACGCCCGCACAAGGCTCCCGTTTTTACCACATACAAGCCCAATGTGGCTTGTTGGTTGATGTATTTCACTGTCACAAATGTCATTCACACAGAAATTATCTTTTCTTCAGTGTAATTTCTTAGCTGGATATCCACAGGCTTCAGTCCAGTATCTTTGAAATACTGTCCAAACTCATTTTGTAGAACAACTGAAAGAGCCAAGCCAGCAGCCAATTCCATTTTAATTAATTTACCATTCATTTATCTTGTAAGCCATATTGCTTGTCTATTGTTGGGTTTCACACTGTAAATTTCAAAGCTACTCAGTCCTGTGACACTCTTATCATCAGACTTTTCATCAGTAGCATGCAGATTAGTGCTCTTTCTCAAACTACAACTTGACTTATCTTTTCTCTTCCCTGTGCAGTCCATTTATTTTTGTCTGCTCAACGTGAACTTTGTATGTGTCCTACTTTGTTGCATTTTCTGCAAGTTTCCACATTGTAGTCTTAAACCTCCATTGGTCTGGTGTATGTGTTCGTCTGCCACAACGGGAACCCAATTTGTTCGGCCAGGCTGGTTTCTGTTTAAACGTTGCAAATTTGTTCACGCTCACTTTCTTTCCTGCTTGAAATTCAATTGCATCTCTGTCTGCTGTTTCCATTGATACAGCTATTTCAACTGTTTTTTTTAAATGTAAGTCGTGCTTCAGTTAGCAGTTGTTTTTGAACGCTTTCTTGCAAGATTCCACAAACTAAATGATTTCTCAGTGCATCAGTGCATCTCTGAACTGACAATACACAATCTCTTCAATTCAGCCACATACGCTGTAATGGACTCCCTTTCCTTTTGATTCCATTTTTGGAACCTGAAGTGTTCTGCAATCAACAATGGTTTCAGTTATAAATGTTCCTGCATTACATTCACAATATCAACAAAGCTCATTTAATCTGATTTGGTTGGAGTTGTAACTTCTAAGCAAACTGTATGCCTTTAAATCCAATACACTCAGCAAAATTGGCATTTGCTTCCCATTGGTTATTTCATTTGCTTCAAAATACTGATCAATTTGTTCTGTATACATATTCTAGTTATTCCTTATGGAATCAAACATGTCTATCTTTCCAATGTAGCCAGCAATTTCTGCTCTTTTTTACAACTATTACAACTTGGTATTGATTGATTATGAACCCATGAATATTTCCGTTTTCTGCCCTTTTTTTTAAAGCACAATCGTCTCTGTCTCCTCCCGAAGAATCATTGCCTGCACTTTTACTTGTTCATTCAACCGTTTCTAGCTGTGCTTTTCTTAAACTCATACATCTCACTGTGCTTCAACAGGCAGGTTGTCAGCTTGGGTTTGCTTAAAACTTCCTTGTCACCATTGTTCGTTTTGTAACTCCAAAACTAATTGAAAGGACAAATGAAGGTTGGAGTGCGATCTAACTTCATTTCCACTTTAGGCGAGGTTCACACATTTGAAATGGTGGTGCAACGATGTATGCCATTCATGTGCTTTGTACATATAACCATGATAAATTATTTAAACAAACAAGAATGCTTAATCAAGCAATATTTTTACAAAATTACTCAAATATTTCTGAAATATTAAATGCACAACAGATGCACTCCAGTCCATTGACTCCACCCTCCAGGCTCTGTTCTACTACTACCAATGGGCAGGAGGTACAGAAGCCTTAGACCCCTCACCACTAGGTTCAGGAACAGTTATTACCCAAAGAGCATCAGGCTCCTGAAACAGTATGAATAATTTCACTGGCCTACAGTCTCACTTCCAGGGACTCTTTACAACTCATCGTCTTTTGCATTAATCTTTTTTGCAGTTTGTCTTATTTTGCTCTTTGGCTATTTGTCAGTCGGCCTGTTTATGTATAGTTTTCCTGTAAAATTCTATTGTAGTTCTTTTTATCTGTAGGTGCCTGCAAGAATGTGTGTGTGTGTGTGTGTGTGTGTGTGTGTGTGTGTGTGTGTGTGTGTGTGTGCGTGCTTTGATAATTAATACAGTGGCATGCAAAAGTTAAGGCACCCCGGTCAAAATTTCTGTTACTGTGAATAGCTAAGCGAGTAAAAGATGAACTGATTTCCAAAAGGCATAATGTTAAAGATGACACATTTCTTTGATACTTTAAGCAAGAAAACTTTTTTTTATTTCCATCTTCTACTGTTTCAAAATAACAAAAAAATGAAAAGGGCCCGAAACGAAAGTTTGGGCACCCTGCATGGCAGTACTTAGTAACACCCCCTTTGCCAAGTATCACAGCTTGTAAACGCTTTTAGTAGCAAGCTAAGAGCCTTTCAATTATTGTTTGGGGAATTTTGCCCATTCTTCCTTGCAAAAGGCTTCTAGCTCTGTGAGATTCTTGGGCTGTCTTGCATGTACTGCTCTTTTGAGGTCTGTCCACAGATTCTCGATGATGTTTAGGTCAGGGGACTGTGAGGGCCATGGCAAAATCTTCAGCGTGCGCCTCTTGAGGTAGTCCATTGTGGATTTTGAGGTGTGTTTAGGATCATCATCCTGTTGTAGAAGCCATCCTCTTTTCATCTTCGGCTATTTTTTTACAGACGGTGTGATGTTTGCTTCCAGAATTTCCTGGTATTTAATTGAATTCATTCTTCCCTCTATCAGTGAAATGTTCCTCGTGCCACTGGCTGCAACACAAGCCCAAAGCATGGTCGATCCACCCCCGTGCTTAGCAGTTGGAGAGGAGTTCTTTTCATGAAATTCTGCACCCTTTTTTCTCCAAACATACCTTTGCTCATTGCAGCCAAAAAGTTCTATTTTAACTTCATCATTCCACAGGACTTGTTTCCAAAATGCATCAGGCTTGTTTAGATGTTCATTTGCAAACTTCTGACGCTGAATTTTGGCAAGGAAGAATGGGTGAAAATCCCCCAAACAAGAATTGAAAGACTCTTAGCTGGCTACAGAAAGCATTTACAAGCTGTGATACTTGCCCAAGGGGGCGTTACTAAGTACTGCCATGCAGGGTGCCCAAACCTTTGCTTTGGGCCCTTTTCCTTTTTTGTTATTTTGAAACAGTAAACGATGGAAATAAAAAAGTTTTCTTGCTTAAAATATCAAAGAAATGTGTCATCTTTAACTTTCTGCCTTTTGGAAATCAGTTCATCTTTTACTCGCTTAGCTATTCACAGGAACAGAAATTTTGAACAGGGGTGCCCCAACTTCTGAATGCCACTGTATCTTTTCATTACTGACTTTGCATTGGAATCCCCTGCTGGGGGAGGGGGTGTGGGGGCGGGCGTGGTGAGAGGAAGAGGGTGTGTGAGGGTGAGGGTGGTGAGAGGAGGAGGGTGTGTGAGGGTGAGGGTGGTGAGAGGTAGAGGGGGTGTGAGGGTGAGGGTGGTGACAGGAGGAGGGTGTGTGAGGGTGAGGGTGGTGAGAGGAGGAGGGTGTGTGAGGGTGAGGGTGGTGAGAGGAGGAGGGTGTGTGAGGGTGAGGGTGGTTAGAGGTAGAAGGGGAATGAGGGTGAGGGTGGTGAGAGGAGAAGGGGGTGTGAGGGTGAGGGTGGTGAGAGGTAGAGGGGGTGTGAGGGTGTGAGTGGTAAGAGGGGATGTGAGGGTGAGGGTGGTGAGAGGTAGAGGGATGTGTGAGGGTGAGGGTGGTGAGAGGAGGAGGGAGTGTGAGGGTGTGGGGTGAGGTGGTGAGAGGAGGAGGGATGTGACGGTGAGGGTGGTGAGAGGAGGAGGAGGAGGTGTGAGGCTGAGGGTGGTGAGAGGAGGGGTGTGAGGGTTAGGGTGGTGAGAGGAGGAGGGGGTGTGAGTGTGAGGGTTGTGAGAGGTAGTGGGGGAAGGATAGTGAGGGTGGTGAGAGGAGGAGCGGATGTGAGGGTGAGGGTGGTCAGACGTAGTGGGAGAGGGAGAGTGAGGGTGGTGAGAGGAGGAGGGAGGGTGAGGGTGGTCAGAGGAGGATGGGGTTTGAGGGTGAGGGAGGTGAGAGGAGGAGGGGGAGTGAGGGTGAGGGAGGTGAGATAGGAAGGGGTGTGAGTTTGAGGGTGAGACGAGGAGGGTGTGTGAGGGTGTGTGAGGGTGGTAAGAGTAGGAGGAGGTGTGAGGGTGAGATGAGGAGGGGGTGTGAGGGTGAGGGTGGTGAGAGGAAGAGGTGTGAGTTTGAGGGTGAGACGAGGAGGGTGTGTGAGGGTGTGTGAGGGTGGTAAGAGTAGGAGGAGGTGTGAGGGTGAGATGAGGAGGGGGTGTGAGGGTGAGGGTGGTGAGAGGAAGAGGTGTGAGTTTGAGGGTGAGACGAGGAGGGTGTGTGAGGGTGTGTGAGGGTGGTAAGAGTAGGAGGAGGTGTGAGGGTGAGATGAGGAGGGGGTGTGAGGGTGAGGGTGGTGAGAGGAAGAGGTGGTGTAAGGGTGAGTGTGGTTAGAGGAAGAGGGGGTTAAGGGTGAGGGAGCTGAGCGGAGGAGGTGTGAGGGTGAGGGAGGTGAAAGGAGGGGGGTGTGAGGGTGAGGGTTGTGAGAGGAGGAGGTGTGAGAGTGCGGGTGGTGAGAGGAGGAGGGGGAGTGAGGGTGAGCGTTGTGAGAGGAGGAGTGACTGTGATGGTGGTGAGAGGAGGAGGACGAGGTGTGACGGTGAGGGTGGTGAGAGGAGTAGGGGGTGTGAGTGTGAGGGTTGTGAGAGGTAGTGGGAGAGGGAGAGTGAGGGTGGTGAGAGGAGGAGCGGATGTGAGGGTGAGGGTGGTCAGAGGTAGTGGGAGAGGGAGAGTGAGGGTGGTGAGAGGAGGAGTGGATGTGAGGGTGAGGGTGGTGAGAGGAGGAGGAGGTGTGAGGGTGAGGGTGGTGAGAGGAGGAGTGAGTGTGATGGTGGTGAGAGGAGGAGGACGAGGTGTGACGGTGAGGGTGATGAGAGGAGGAGGGGTGTCAGGGTGAGGGTGAGAGGAGGAGGGGTGTGAGGGTGAGTGTGGTTAGAGGAGGAGGGTGTGTATGGGTGAGGGAGGTGAGAGGAGGAGGAGGATGTGTGAGGCTGAGGGAGGTGGGAGGAGGAGGGGCTGCAAGGGTGAGGGTGGTGAAAGGAGGAGGGGTGTGAGGGTGAGGTGGGTAGAAAAGGAGGGGGTGTGAGGGTGAGGGTTAGAGGAAGAGGGGATGTGAGTTTGTGAGAGGAGGAGCGGGAGGGTGAGGGTGAGAGGAGGACGGGGTGTGAGGGTGAGTGTGGTGAGAGGAGGAGCGGGAGGGTGAGGGTGAGTGTGGTGAGAGGAGGAGCGGGAGGGTCAGGGTGAGAGGAGGAGGGGGTGTGAGGAGGAGGGGGTGTGAGGGTGAGTGTGGTGAGAGGAGGAGGGGGTGTGAGGGTGAGCGTGGTGAAAGGGGGTGTGAGGGTGAGAGGGTGTGTGGGTGTTGAGAAGAGGAGGGGTGTCAGGGTGAGGGTGAGAGGAGGAGGGGTGTGAGGATGAGTGTAGTGAGAGGAGGAGTGGGTGCAAGGGTGAGTGTGGTTAGAGGAGGAGGGGGTATAAGGGTGAGGGAGGTGAGAGGAGGAGGAGTTGTGAGGGTGAGGGAGGTGAGAGGAACGGGGTGTGAGGGTGAGGGTGGTGAGAGGAAGAGGGGTGTGAGGAGGATAAGGTATGAGAGTGAGGGTAGTGAGAGGCGGAGGTGGTGTGAGAGTGTGGGTGGTAAGAGGAGGTGTGAGGGTGAGGGTGGTGACAGGAGGAGGGGTGTGAGGGTGATGAGAGGAGGAGGAGGAGGTGTGAGGGTGAGGGTGGTGAGAGGAGGAGGGGGTTTGAGGGTGAGGGAGGTGAGAGAAGGAGGAGGTGTGAGGGTGTCGGTGGTGCGAGGAGGAGGGGGTTTGAGGGTGAGAGAGGTGAGAGGATGAGGGGCTGTAAGGGTGATGGTGCTGAGAGGAGGAGGGGGTGAGGGTGAGAGGAGGAGGTGGTGTGAGGGTGAGGGAGGTGAAAGGAGGGGGGTGTGAGGGTGAGGGTTGTGAGAGGAAGAGGGGTATGAGGAGGAGGAGGTATGAGGGTGAGATTGGTGAGAGGAGGAGGTGGTGTGAGGGTGAGGGTGGTAAGAGGAGGGGGGGGAGTGAGGGTGAGCGTTGTGAGAGGAGGAGTGAGTGTGATGGTGGTGAGAGGAGGAGTGGATGTGACGGTGAGGTGCTGAGAGGAGGAGGAGGAGTGAGTCTGATGGTGGTGAGAGGAGGAGGGGAGTGACTGTGATGGTGGTGAGAGGAGGAGGACGAGGTGTGACGGTGAGGGTGGTGAGAGGAGTAGGGGGTGTGAGTGTGAGGGTTGTGAGAGGTAGTGGGGGAAGGATAGTGAGGATGGTGACAGGAGGAGCGGATGTGAGGGTGAGGGTGGTCAGAGGTAGTGGGAGAGGGAGAGTGAGGGTGGTGAGAGCAGGAGGGGTATCAGGGTGAGGGTGGTGAGAGGAGGAGGGGTATCAGGGTGAGGGTGAGAGGAGGAGGGGGTGTGAGGGTGAGGGTGGTGAGATGAGGAGGGGTATCAGGGTGAGGGTGAGAGGAGGAGGGGGTGTGAGGGTGAGGGTGGTGAGATGAGGAGGGGTATCAGGGTGAGGGTGAGAGGAGGAGGGGGTGTGAGGGTGAGGGTTGTGAGAGGTAGTGGGGGAAGGATAGTGAGGGTGGTGAGAGGAGGAGGGGGTGTGAGTGTGAGGGTTGTGAGAGGTAGTGGGGGAAGGATAGTGAGGGTGGTGAGAGGAGGAGCGGATGTGAGGGTGAGGGTGGTCAGAGGTAGTGGGAGAGGGAGAGTGAGGGTGGTGACAGGAGGAGGGGTGTGAGGGTGAGGGTGGTGAGAGGAGGTGTGAGTGTGATGGTGGTGAGAGGAGGAGGACGAGGTGTGACGGTGAGGGTGGTGAGAGGAGAAGGGGTGTGAGGATGAGTGTGGTTAGAGGAGGAGGGGGTGTATGGGTGAGGGAGGTGAGAGGAGGAGGAGGAGGTGTGAGGCTGAGGGAAGTGAGAGGAGGAGGGGCTGCAAGGGTGAGGGTGGTGAAAGGAGGAGGGGTGTGAGGGTGAGGTGGGTAGAGAAGGAGGGGGTGTGAGGGTGAGGGTTAGAGGAAGAGGGGATGTGAGTGTGGTGAGAGGAGGAGCGGGAGGGTGAGGGTGAGAGTAGGAGGGGGTGAGAGGAGGAGGGGGTGTGAGGGTGAGTGTGGTGAGAGGAGGAGGGGGTGTGAGGGTGAGTGTGGTGAAAGGAGGTGTGAGGGTGAGAGGGTGTGTGGGTGGTGAGATGAGGAGGGGTGTCAGGGTGAGAGTGAGAGGAGGAGGGGTGTGAGGGTGGTGAGAGGAGGAGGGGGTATGAGGCTGGTGAGAGGAGGAGGGGGTGTGAGGGTGAGTGTGGTGCGAGGGGGTGTGAGGTTGAGAGGGTGTGAGGGTGGTGAGAGCAGGAGGGGTATCAGGGTGAGGGTGGTGAGAGGAGGAGGGGTATCAGGGTGAGGGTGAGAGGAGGAGGGGGTGTGAGGGTGAGGGTGGTGAGATGAGGAGGGGTATCAGGGTGAGGGTGAGAGGAGGAGGGGGTGTGAGGGTGAGGGTGGTGAGATGAGGAGGGGTATCAGGGTGAGGGTGAGAGGAGGAGGGGGTGTGAGGGTGAGGGTGGTGAGATGAGGAGGGGGTGTAAGGGTGAGTGTGGTGTGAGGAGGAGGTGGTGTAAGGGTGAGTGTGGTGAGAGGAGGAGGGGGTGTATGGGTGAGGGAGGTGAGAGAAGCAGGAGATGTGAGGGTTGGGAGGTGAGAGGAGAAGGGCTGTGAGGGTGAGGCTGGTGAGAGGAAGAGGTGGTGTGAGGGTGCTGAGAGGAGGAGGGGGTGTGAGGGTGGTGAGAGGAGGAGGGGGTGTGAGGGTGAGGGTGGTGAGTGGAGGAGGAGGTTTGAGGGTGAGGGTGGTGAGAAGAGAGGGTGTGAGGGTAAGGGTGGAGAGAGGAGGAGGGGGTGTGAGGGTGAGGGTGGTGAGAGGACGAGGTGTGAGGGTGAGGAAGGTGGGAGGAGGAGGTGTGAGGGTGACGGTGGTGAGAGGAGGAGGTGTGAGGGTGAGGGTGGTGTGTGGACGAGGAGGTGTGAGTGTGAGGGTGGTGAGAAGAGAGGGTGTGAGGGTAAGGGTGGTGAGAGGAGGTGTGGGTGTGAGGGTGAGGGTGGTGAGAGGAGGAGGGGGTGAGAGGGTGTGAGGGTGGTGAGAGGAGCAGGAGGTGTGAGGGTGAGGGAGGTGAGAGGAGGGGGTGTGTGGGTGAGGGTGGTGAGAGGAGGAGGAGGTGTGAGGGTGACGGTGGTGAGAGGAGGAGGTGTGAGGGTGAGGGTGGTGAGTGGACGAGGAGGTGTGAGTGTGAGGGTGGTGAGAAGAGGAGGGGGTGAGAGGGTGTGAGGGTGGTGAGAGGAGCAGGAGGTGTGAGGGTGAGGGAGGTGAGAGGAGAGGGTGTATGAGGGTGAGGGTGGTGAGAGGAAGATGGGTGTGAGGGTGAGGGTGGTGAGTGGAGGAGGGGGTGTGAGGGTGAGGGTGGTGAGAGGAGGAGGAGGTGTGAGGGTGGTGAGAGGAGGAGGGTGTGTGAGGGTGAGGTTAGTGAGAGTAGGAGGTGCGAGAGTGAGGGTGGTGGGAGGAGGAGGAGGTGTGAGGGTGAGGGAGATGGGAGGAGGAGATGTGAGGGTGATGGAGGTGAGAGGAGGAGGAGGTGTGAGGCTGAGGGTTAGGGAGGTGAGAGGAGGAGGGTGTGTGAGGGTGAGGGTTGTGAGAGGAGGAGGTGGTGTGAGGGTGAGGGTGGTGAGAGGAGGAGGATGTGTGAGGGTGAGGGAGGTGGGAGGTGGCGGAGGTGTGAGGGTGAGGGTTAGGGAGGTGAGAGGGGGAGGAGGTGTGAGGGTGAGGGTTAGGGAGGTGAGAGGAGGAGGGGGTCTGAGGGTGACGGTGGTGAGAGGAGGAGGAGGTGTGAGGGAGATGAGAGGAGGAGGGTGTGTGAGGGTGAGGGTGGTGGGAGGAGGAGGAGGTGTGAGGGTGAGGGAGATGGGAGGAGGAGATGTGAGGGTGACGGAGGTGAGAGGAGGAGGAGGTGTGAGGCTGAGGGTTAGGGAGGTGAGAGGAGGAGGGTGTCTGAGGGTGACGGTGGTGAGAGGAGGAGGAGGTGTGAGGGAGATGAGAGGAGGAGGGTGTGTGAGGGTGAGGGTGGTGAGAGGAGGAGGAGTTGTGAGGGTGTGGGAGGAGGGAGGTGAGAGGAGGAGGAGGTGTGAGGGTGAGGGAGGAGGAGGTGTGAGGGTGAGAGGAGGGAGGTGGGAGGAAGAGGTGGGAGGAGAAGGTGTGAGGGTGAGGGTTAGGGAGGTGAGAGGAGGAGGGTGTCTGAGGGTGTGGGTGGTGAGAGGAGGAGGAGGTGTGAGGGTGAGGGTTAGGGAGGTGAGAGGAGGTGGGTGTGTGAGGGTGAGGGTGGTGAGAGGAGGAGGAGTTGTGAGGGTGAGGGAGGAGGGAGGTGAGAGGAGGAGGAGGTGTGAGGGTGTGGGAGGGTGGTGAGAGGAGGAGGGTGTCTGAGGGTGTGGGTGGTGAGAGGAGGAGGGTGTCTGAGGGTGTGGGTGGTGAGAGGAGGAGGGTGTGTGAGGGTGAGGGTTAGGGAGGTGAGAGGGGGAGGAGGTGTGAGGGTGTGGGAGGAGGGTGGTGAGAGGAGGAGGAGGTGTGAGGGTGAGGGTTAGGGAGGTGAGAGGAGGAGGGGGTCTGAGGGTGTGGGTGGTGAGAGGAGGAGGGTGTGTGAGGGTGAGGGTGGTGAGAGGAGGAGGGGGTGTGAGGGTGAGGGTGGTGAGAGGAGGAGGGGGTGTGAGGGTGAGGGTGGTGAGAGGAGGAGGAGTTGTGAGGGTGTGGGAGGAGGGAGGTGAGAGGAGGAGGGTGTGTGAGGGTGAGGGTGGTGAGAGGAGGAGGGGGTGTGAGGGTGAGGGTGGTGAGAGGAGGAGGGTGTGTGAGGGTGAGGGTGGTGGGAGGAGGAGGAGGTGTGAGGGTGAGGGAGATGGGAGGAGGAGATGTGAGGGTGATGGAGGTGAGAGGAGGAGGAGGTGTGAGGCTGAGGGTTAGGGAGGTGAGAGGAGGAGGGTGTCTGAGGGTGACGGTGGTGAGAGGAGGAGGAGGTGTGAGGGAGATGAGAGGAGGAGGGTGTGTGAGGGTGAGGGTGGTGAGAGGAGGAGGAGTTGTGAGGGTGTGGGAGGAGGGAGGTGAGAGGAGGAGGAGGTGTGAGGGTGAGGGAGGAGGAGGTGTGAGGGTGAGAGGAGGGAGGTGGGAGGAAGAGGTGGGAGGAGAAGGTGTGAGGGTGAGGGTTAGGGAGGTGAGAGGAGGAGGGTGTCTGAGGGTGTGGGTGGTGAGAGGAGGAGGAGGTGTGAGGGTGAGGGTTAGGGAGGTGAGAGGAGGTGGGTGTGTGAGGGTGAGGGTGGTGAGAGGAGGAGGAGTTGTGAGGGTGAGGGAGGAGGGAGGTGAGAGGAGGAGGAAGTGTGAGGGTGTGGGAGGAGGGAGGTGAGAGGAGGAGGAGGTGTGAGGGTGTGGGAGGAGGGAGGTGAGAGGAGGAGGAGGTGTGAGGGTGTGGGAGGGTGGTGAGAGGAGGAGGGGGTCTGAGGGTGAGAGAGGAGGGAGGTGGGAGGAAGAGGTGGGAGGAGAAGGTGTGAGGGTGAGGGTTAGGGAGGTGAGAGGAGGAGGGTGTGTGAGGGTGAGGGATGAGGAGGTGGGAGGAGGAGGTGTGAGGGTGAGAGGAGGGAGGTGGGAGGAGGAGGTGGGAGAAGGAGGTGTGAGGGTGAGGGTTAGGGAGGTGAGAGGAGGAGGGTGTCTGAGGGTGTGGGTGGTGAGAGGAGAGGGTGTGAGGGTAAGGGTGGTGAGAGGAGGAGGGTGTGTGAGGGTGAGGGTTAGGGAGGTGAGAGGAGGAGGAGGTGTGAGGGTGTGGGAGGAGGGAGGTGAGAGGAGGAGGAGGTGTGAGGGTGAGGGTTAGGGAGGTGAGAGGAGGAGGGTGTGTGAGGGTGAGGGTGGTGAGAGGAGGAGGAGTTGTGAGGGTGAGGGAGGAGGGAGGTGAGAGGAGGAGGAGGTGTGAGGGTGTGGGAGGAGGGTGGTGAGAGGAGGAGGAGGTGTGAGGGTGAGGGTTAGGGAGGTGAGAGGAGGTGGGTGTGTGAGGGTGAGGGTGGTGAGAGGAGGAGGAGTTGTGAGGGTGAGGGAGGAGGGAGGAGAGAGGAGGAGGAGGTGTGAGGGTGTGGGAGGAGGGTGGTGAGAGGAGGAGGAGGTGTGAGGGTGAGGGTTAGGGAGGTGAGAGGAGGTGGGTGTGTGAGGGTGAGGGTGGTGAGAGGAGGAGGAGTTGTGAGGGTGAGGGAGGAGGGAGGAGAGAGGAGGAGGAGGTGTGAGGGTGTGGGAGGAGGGAGGAGAGAGGAGGAGGAGGTGTGAGGGTGTGGGAGGGAGGTGAGAGGAGGAGGGGGTCTGAGGGTGATGATGGTGGAAGCAGCTGAAACTGCAGTATCTGAGAGGCTTTTAGACAAACACATGAACAGGCAGAGAATGGAAAGCTACAGACCCTGTACATGCAGGTTCAATAGTTTTGATTGTCAGTACCGATATAATGGGCTGAAAGGCCTTTTCTCGTGCTCTCCTGTTCTGTGTTCTATGTCCATACTTTGTCTTCAAATCAGCGGAGTAGGATCTTAACTCATGACCTTCTAATTTTGATTCCTCATATCCGAGACTACACAAATTCAACGGGCTGAAGGGACAAATGAAACTTGATGAAGGATCTCAGCCTGAAACGTCAACTATTTATTCACTTCCAAAAATGCGGCCAGACCTGATGAGTTCCTGCAGTTTTTTATGTTTCTTGCTGAAGGAATGGTTTGCTTGTTGACTCAAAGATAATAAGGCTACAAGTCTATGGAGCTGAATTAGGCCATTTGGCCTTTTGAGATTGGCTGTTTTATTATCCCTCTCAACCCCATTCTCCTTCCTTCCCCCCATAACCTTTGTTGCGCTCACTAGTCAAGAACCTATCAATCTCCGCTTTCAATATTCTCAATGATGTGGTGTTCACAGCCGTCTGTGGATTCCACAGATTCACCACCTTCGAGCTAAATAAGTTCCTCCTATGAACTTCCAAAATACTTCAGTATTCAGGGAGAAAAGAGATTATTTGAGATGTCTCAGCTAAGTAGTTCCCAGTGCAACTGCTTCACGTCTGGTCCACAGATACTGTAAATGTTAGCTTATGTAAAAGCAAAAATTCATCAACCTTGCCAGTTCAGGAGAGGCAAAGGTCTCTGATGGAAGCAGAGTGTTCTCTCTCATAGCAGAAACTAGGCATTGAACCTACCCTAAAGGAAGAGAATTCACACTCCTCCTTTTGGGCAGATGTTAAAAATCAAGAGTAAAATTAGTTACAGCAGTCAGGATCTTGTTCTCAGTGGATTAAAAGACTCAGACAAAGGTTAAAGCGGCTTGATGAGCAGCTGTAAGATCCTCAGGAAAGCCAAGTAATGGCAAATGAACAGGATCAGACATTCAGTACAAATGTTGGCCTGGGGACATTAAGAAACATGATACTGAATTCAACCTCCACAGATGACAATGCCGTTCTCAACCCTGCGAACCAATGAGAAACTGGACAGTTTAAAATGCGGTCTCCAACCAACGCATCAAATCCTAAGGCCACAAAAGCCACTCATTTCAGTTTGCAATGAATTAGACCATAGAAGAGTACAGGCCCTTCAGCACACAAGGTTGTAACCCACTCCAAGTTCAATCTCATGCTTCCCGTCTCTTTAACACTCCATCTTTCTTTCATCCACGTGCCTATCTAAGGGTCTCTTCAATGTCCCTGATGTGTTGCCTCGGCCACCACCCTTTTCTGGTGTTCCACATGCCCACCACTCTCCGTATAAAAAAAACTTCCCTCTGTCATCCCCCCTATGCCTTCCTCCAATCACTTTAAAATCATGCCTTCTGACATTAGCCATTTCTGCCCTGGGAAAAGGTTTGGCTGTCCACTCTCTCTATGCTTCTTATCACCTTGTACACCTTTTATCCTCACTCGCTCCAAAAGAGAAAAGCCCTAGCTTGCTCAACCTTAAGACGTGATCTCTAACCCAGGTAGCATCCTGGTAATTATCCTCTGCGCCCTCTCTAAGTTTCCGCAGCTTTCTTATAACGAGGCTCCAGAACCGAACATGTGCTCCCAGAGCGGCCTAGCACAGTTTTATAGAGCTGCAACTTTACCTCGTGGCCTTTGAACTCAATCCTCAACTAACAAAGGCCAACACAACCCACCTTATGAACTTTCATGGCAACTATGAGGGATGTCTGGACGTGGGTCCTAAGAACCTTCTGTTCCACCACACTGCTAAGAGACCTGCCATTAACCTTGTACTCTGACCTGCCCAGTACTTTTAGGACAGGTCAATCAACGCTGCAACGGTATGTCATCTGCTTTGAAAAAAAACTTCGGACTATTTAATGAATAGCTTACCGGAGACAAAATTTTAATGAACAAGTGGGCAACCTCATTTAAAATGAGATGATCGATCTGTTGCAGGGATCCAGAGAGAGGGTTTGTAGGGTCACAGAGGACATAGACAGGCCTTTCGGCCCACCAAGTCTGCACTGACCCTCCAGCATCCACTTCCACTAATCCACCACTCTTCCCATTTTACTTCCATCCATTCCCCTCAGACTCGGATATACAAAGTTATGAAGGGTACAGAGAAGGTGAATAAAAGCCCCCTTTTTTCCATTGAGGTTGGGTGAGACTAAAACTAGAGGCCCTGTGTTAAGGGTGAAAGGTGAAATATCTAAAGGGGACCTGAGGGGAAGACTTCTTTACTCAGAGACTGCTGAGAGTGTGGGACAGGAGAATGGATGGGAGGGGAATGGAGGTCTACGATCCAGCTCCAGGTCGATGGGACTAGGCAGAGTAATAGTTTGGCATGGTCTAGATGGGCTGAATGGCCTATTTCTGTGTTTATGACTGTATGATTCAGATCTTATTAATCACCTTCCCACTTACAGAGGCCTATTAACCGAACGATCTATGCATCTTTTGGGTGTGGGGTTGAGGGGGGTGCCAGAAGAGGAAACCAGAGGAAACAATGCATGCAAACTCAACCCAGACACCAGCAGAGATCAGCACTGAACCCCTGACCCTGGTTCTGTGAACTCCACCTTTAACCCACCCCACTGTACGCCCAACCACCACAACTTTATAATTCCAGGTTGGAGTCACTGAATGTGCAGATACTCCAGTACCCAGTGTCTCTTTTATGTCTATGCAATCAGTCAATGTACAATATTTAAGCTAATCTAATGCATTTATATTTACTGTGCATTGTATTGCATTTTATTGTTTTGTATAAGAAATGGAGTAACAATTATTTTGTTCTCCTTTACACTTGTGTACTGAAGAATGACAATAAACTATCTTAGATCTTGAATCTTGAATGATGCCTTTCTTGTGTTTGTTTACTCCCCCAATTGTGTTGCTTGAACAGCTTTGTTTCAGGCAGACTTTGAAGTGGCAGGCATTGCTCGTAAATATTCCTTGTGTCCTGGTCCCCTGCCTTGCTGTGGCAATCCACTCAGTCTTCTGGCTGCCGGTGCCTGAGTCAGGCTTCCGTTTCTCTCATTGACCCCGGAAGTAAGTTAGTGTGACTTTTCCTTTCAGTCCCTTGTCATCTATTGGATGTCTAGGTAGGGAGCCACTTTGATTTGAGTGGTGCTGTCAAGGTAGACAATCTTGCCAGTGGAGTGGACACACACCGTGAAAAGGATGGGTGAGCAATTCAACAGATGCAGACTGGAAAATCCACTCCGTGGCCACTTCATTTGGTACAGGACTGGAATCTGGTGTGGTCTTCTACTGCTGTAGCCCATCCGCTTCAAGATTTGACATGTGCATTCAGAGATGCTCTTTATTTTTATATATTTTTACTGATATATGTGCTGTATGTGCCCTGTGCTGTGGGCAACTGTGCTTTGCACCTTGGCCCTGGAGTAAACACTGTTTCATTTGGCTGTGTTCATGGGTATCCATGTATGGTTGAATGATAATTAAACTTGAACTTCAACTTCTGCACACTACTCTTGTAAAACGTGGATATCTGAGTTACTGTCACCTTCCTGTTGGCTTGAACCAGTCTGGCCATTCTCCTCTGACCTCTCTCATTAACAAGGCATTTCCCCCCACAGAACTGCCTCTCACTAAATGTTCTCACTTCTTACACCATCCTCTGTAAACTCTAGAGATTGTTGTGCACCAAAATTGCAGGAAATCAGCAGTTTCTGAGATACTCAAACCACACCGTTCTGGCTCCAGCAATCATTCCACGGTCAAAGTCACTTAGATTACATTCCTTCCCCATTCTGATGTTTGGTCTGAACAACAACTGAACTTCTGTCTGCATGTTTTTATGCATTGAGTTGCTGCCACATGATTGGCTGATTATATATTTGCATGAACAAGCATGTGTACAGATGTGTCTAATAAAGTGGCCACTGAGTGTATGTGTGAGCAGCAGTAACGGTAGTTTTAATGCTTGACATGAAACAGAGGGATCCCAGCTGATTCAGGTTCTGTCATCTTCAGCCATTTGCCACCTTCCTGCTTCTTGCATCATCCCCATTCTCCTCCCTCCCCTCACCTGAATCCACCCATCAACAACCAGCTCTTGCTCCATCCATCCCCCCTATAATTTACCCCCTGCTATCCCCCCTTCTTTCTATTCAAGATGAAGGGTCTCAGCCCAAAACGTAGACTGTCCACTTGCCTCCATAGATGTTGCCATGCCAACCGCAGAGGCTCCAATGCACAGGATCGCAAGTAACTTCAGAGAGTTGTAAACTCAGTCAGTTACATCACAGGCACAACCCTCCCTGGCCTTAAGCACGTCTTCAAGAAGTGGTACCTCAAGGCAGCACCCATCATTAAAGAACTCCAGGATATGCCCTCTTCTCATCAGTACCATCAGGATAGAGACACAAGAGCCCAAAAGTCCACCCAGTGTTTCAGAAACTGCTTCTTCCTCTTTTACCATTAAATTTCGGAATGGTCCACGAGTCAATGAACACTACCTCTTTATTTTTCTTTTGCACTATTTATTTATTTTGGATCTTACTGCTAGTAATATGATTGATATAATCTCATTGAAACCTATCGAATGTTGAAAGGCCTAAATAGAGTGGATGTGCAGAGGATGAGTCTAGGACCAGCAAGCGAAGCCTCAGAAATGAGGCACTTTCATTCAGAATTGAGATGAGGAGGCAGGCCTTTAGCCAGAGGGTGGTGAATCTGTGGAATTCATTGCCACAGACAACTGGACAACTGTGGAGGCCAAGTCTCTGGATATATTTATAGCGAAAGTTAATAGATTCTTGGCTTGTCATGCCATCAAAGGTTATGAGGAAAAGGCAAGAGAGGGACATTAAATCGGCCATGCTGGAATGGCAGAATAAACTGGATGGGCCGAATGGTGTAATTCTACTCCTATGTCTTATGGTCTTACGTCTTGCACTGTACTACGGCCACAAAATGACAAATTTTACATGTCAGTGATAGTGAACCCAATTTTGATTCTGATTCTATCTGACCTGTCGAGTTCCCTGAACATTCTGTGTTAAAGTTCCATTTTAACTTTGGTGGGGCCACGTTCAGATTAGTGTGAAGTTTTGATCATTGACGCTGCTGTCGGAGGAAGATTGATTCAGGGCTCTGAGCACAGGGTGGCAAAGCTGGAGACCACAAACCGATAGGTCAGAGTGGGAGTGGGACGGGGGAACAGGAAGTTTGGAATCACCCCGCAGACTCGGCAAACCATCGCCCAACATGAGCTTGGTTTCTCCAGTGTAGAGGAGACCACAGTGAGAACACCAGTATGGTATAGTCGATCAGAAGAAGTGGAAATGAGTCGCTGGTTCACTTGGAAAGACTGGGTCCTTGAATGGTGGTAAGGGGAGTCATGAAAGGATCTTGAAGATGGAGTACAGGGTTAATGGTAGGATTCTAAACTGTGTGTAGGAATATATTTTTATTTTATTAAGATACAGCGTAGAGCCGGCCCTTCTGGCCCTTCAAGCCACACCACGCAGCAACCCCCAGTGTAACCCTAGGAACAACTAACCTACTAACCAGCATGTTTTTGGACTCTCGGAGGAAACCAGAGCACCAAGAGGTCCGCATGCCTCAAAGTTGAGGAAAGAAAGTGCATTGTGTGTTGTCCTTTGTTAATCTGGGGATTGCTTTGAAGAGCCCTGAGGTGATGCTTCAGCTCTGTAAAACTGGTTAGGCCACACTTGGAGTATTGTGTTTCGTTCTGCTTGCCTGATTATAGGAAGGATGCAGAATCTTTCGAGAAAGTGCAGAGGAGATATACCGGGATGCCACCTGGACTGGAGAGCATGCCCTATGATGAATGGTTGAGTGAGCTAAGGCTTTTCTCTTTAGAGCAAATGAGGATGAGTTGTGACTTGATTGAGGCAGGCTGGGAGACTGTTTCGCTGAACACCTACACTCTGTCCACCAGTGAAAGCAGGATCTCCCAATGGCCACACATTTTAATTCCACGTCCCATTCCCATTCTGATATGTCTATCCACAGCCTCCTCTACTGTCAAGATGAAGCCATATTCAGGTTGGAGGAACAACACCTTATATTCTGTCTGGGTAGCCTCCAACCTAATGGCATGAATGTTGACTTCTCTAACTTCCATTAATGCCCCTCCTCCCCTTCACACCCCATCCCTTATTTGTTTATTTAATTTTTTTTATCTATTTCTTTTTTTTTCCCCTTTTTTTCTCTCTCTCTCTCTTTTTCCCCCTCTGTCCCTCTCACTATAACTCCTTGCCTGCTCTCCACCCTCCGGGCTCCCCTTCCCCCTTCTCTTTCTCACCAGGTTTCCCGTCCCATGATCTTCTTCCTTCTCCAGCCTGGTATCCCTTTTGCCAATCAACTTTCCAGCTCTTAGATCCACCCCTCCCCTCCTGTCTTCTCCTATCATTTCGGATCTCCCCCTCCCCCTCCCACTTTCAAATCTCTTACTAGCTCTTCTTTCAGTTAGTCCTGACAAAGGGTCCCGGCCCGAAACATCGATTGTACCTCTTCCTATAGATGCTGCCTGGCCTGCTGCGTTCACCAGCAATTTTGTGTGTGTGTTGCTTGAATTTCCAGCATCTGCAGATTTCCTCATGTCTGCGTACTCAAATTTAGATTAGATTATGAAGACACGCAGTCCTCTTTTATTGTCATTTAGTAATGGATGCATTAAGAAATGATACAATATTTCCTCCAGTGTGATATCACAAAACACAGGACAGACCAACACTGAAAAAAATTAACAAAACCACATAATTATAACATATAGTTACAACAGTGCAACAATACCATAACTTGATGAAGAAGTCCATGAGCACAGAAAAAGTTCAAAGTCTCTCAAATGGCCCACATCTCACGCAGACGGAGAGAAGGAAGAAAAACTCTCCCTGCTAACAGGGAGACTGCTTACTAACAGTTCCTGGATGTTTGAGCAATATCATGTTTCTTGTGACAATCAGGTAAATAGAAAGTTCCAAACCAAATAAAGTGATATTCCTTCCACCATGCCCATTCTTCTGTATAATACCAGACCATCCCAAAAGATTCCAGATCAAGTTTAAGTTCAAGTTTAATGACCATTCAATCATACATAAATATAGCCAAATGAAGCAGTGTTCTTCTGGGGCCAAGGTGCTAAACACATTACCAACAGCGCATAGCATATAGCACACAGCACATATGGTTATGATTTCAGAAACACACACAGTCACAAAGAAAAATAATTATATAGCCCAACTCGCTGAGTGACAGGTCAATTGCCTTGGTGCAGTTTGCTCTTCCACTGGTCCAGGGCCTCTAACACTGTGATCCAGCTACATCATAAACACAAGAGATTGTGCAGATGCTGGAAGTCCAGAGTAACACACATAAAGTGCTGAAGGAAATCAGCAAGTCAGGCAGCAACAATGGAGAGGAATCAATAGTCAATGTTTCAGGCCAAGACCATTCATTGTGATGATCCTTTGTCCTGTTTATTCCTCTTCATTGATGCTGCCTGACCTTCTGAGACCCTCCAGCATTTTATGTATGTTACTCTAGATCCAGCTACATGCTGCCTTCATGATGCTTTCCCATTTCCCAGTGTTAGAACACATTTCTTATCAGAAAGCTTAAGATAATAGGAATGGCATACATCATGGGCTTGCTTACATGATTTTTGTTTTGGTTAATTTCTGCTTTTTTTCTGCACAATGACTTGAAAGTTAGGTCTTTTCAATTACTTAAAAATGTCCTTAGCCAATTACGTCAACACTCCCTTTCCATAATTCAAAGATCTCATTTACTGCCTTCAGTTCTCACAGTTCTGTTCTTTCCCCCCAAGTTATCCCTGTCACTGATGTGTTCAGTCACATATCCACAAATAAATATGATCAGACAGTAGATACTGCACAATTTCCACAGTTTGAAGGCTGCATGCTTAAAGCAAAATGCCAATAAAGAGCGTCAGAACATCAGAAAAAAACCTTGAACCTTCTAACCAGATATTCTGGGGTTATTTTGATCAAACTCAAAGGCTTAAAATCAGAAGCATTAACCTCAATAGCTTTGGTGATGCCTGATCATGTTTCGTGCTGTGCTTAATATAGCAAATACACATAGAATCATGACAAACTCTCTCTTGCTGTAAAAATCAATGCCTCAACAAGAAACAAAGATCAAGTGAAGATGGAGATGATTATTTTGAATGAATGAAATCGTATTGGCCAAAGCTCAGATGAAAAATCTTCTCCAGAATTTTATTAGTGAGCACAACAACATCCACTTACATAATCTCACTTTGGATAGAATTTATGAATGTACTTCTTGTTACATTTGAAGAGATATGCAAAATATAACAGCTGACAAAAATATTCCATGAAGTTTATATATTGGGCCTGATATTGAAAGAAACCAATGTTGCAGTTGGCCCACTTGCTTTCACGTTCTTTTCAGAAGAATGAGAGGGGATCTTATAGAAACATACAAAATTTTGAAAGGGATAGATAAGACAGAAGGAGGAAAGTTATTTCCATTGGTAGGTGAGACTACAATGACATGGAGATAGAACAGCCTCTTTCCAAGAAAGAGGAAGCCTTTTGTGCCTGACAGAATGTCATCGGCAACAAGGCCAAAAGAGACGCTTGCTCCAGAGCCAAGGCAAATCTCCAGTGCAGGGTGAGGGAACTAAAGAATACTTGGTGGACTGAGAAAACGCTGGAAATCCAGAGACTGGCAGACTCATGTGACACAAGAGGCATCTTCTGTGCCACCAAAGCAGTCTATGCTCCAAGTCACCGCGGATTAAATCCCTGTTCTCAAAGGACACAAAGAACTTGCTAAAGGATCAGAAGAATATCAAAGGTTGAATCAGAGACCATTTTAAAGAACTTCTTAATGGCAACAGCACTGCTGAATCAGAGATCTCTAACCAAATTGTCCAGAAACCTGTGAGCGGGGACGTGGGGGAACCTCCCAATATGAAGGAGGCCCATGATGCCATTAGGGGTCTGAAAAGCAACAAAGCCACTGGCCCTGATGAGATACCAGCAGAGATCCACAAGGAAAGTGGACCAGCACTCCTGCACTGTAAACACGCCCTTCTCCTAAAGATCTGGGGAAAGGAAACAACTGCCCTCTGTGCTCAGGAAGACCATATTCAAGAAGGGAGACAAGGCAGATTGTGGCAATTACTGGGGCATCTTTCTCCGGTCATCAACAGGCAAAGTGCTTGCATGCATCCTTGTCAACCAACTCCTTCTGCTATCTGAGGAAATAGTCCCTGAATCACAGTGTGGTGACCGCCCATCTAGATTCTAGATATTCGATTCTAGATTCTAGCGGTACCACAGGCATGAACTTAACACCATGCCAATTACAGGAAGAATGCCATGAACAAAAGCTTTCATAGATTTGGCAACAGTATGCGATACTGCAGACCACCAAGCTCTAGCATATACTGTCAAGACATGGCTGTCCTGACAAGTACTTACAAATGCTGAGGCTACTGCTTTTCAGTCACAGTACTCAGCAATATTGGCGCTGAAAAAGAATACTTCTCTGTTCGACAGGACTATATCACTGCACCCTCCCAATTTGTCCTTGTTATTGCTGACATCCATCACCTCTTGGACCAAGACCTCCCACAGGGAATCCCAATCATGTACAGTATAGAATGAACAACAGGCTTTTCAACCACAACTGGTTCCAGTCCAAGAACAAGGTCAGCACCACCACTGTCATCGATCTTCAATATGCAGATGACAACGCCATTGTAGCACACCCTGAAGAAGACCTCCAATGTATCCTGAATGCCTTTGCCAGGGCATATAGGTCCTTAGGTCTTGTTTTGAATATAAAAAAGACACATGTCCTATATCAACCACTACCTAAACTGCCATTTATCTGGCCCACCATTAAAGTTGATGATACTGCTCTTAAAAATGTAGACTACTTTCCCCACCTGGGAAGCATCCTCTCTTGTAAAGTAGACATCAACTCAGAGGCCAACTACCACCTGAGAAATGCAAGTGGAGCCCATGCAAGATTAAAGAAAAGAGTCTTTGAAGACCCATCCTACAGGCCCAAACAAACTTTGGGTCTATAGAGCAGTCGTCCTTCCCATATTATTGTATGGAACCAAATCATGGACTACCTACAGCAAGCATCTGAAACCCCTGGAACAATTCCACTGGAGATCCGTACAAACAATTTCCAGGATCAGCTGGAAGAACAGATACACAAATGCCAGCTTACTGGAGGAAGCCAGCACGAACAGCATCTGCACCACGACAAAGCGAAACCAACTCTGATGGATAGGTCATGGCATCCATGTGTCTACCATATGTTTGCCAAACAGATCCTTTACTTCCAGTTGAAGGAAGATTGCAGAGTGCCTGATGGGCAAAGGAAACACTTCAAAGATAACATCAAAATCAGCCTGAAGAAATTCGACATTATATCTAAAAACCAGAAAGACATTGCGCTCAACAGATAGACTTGGAGGAAATCTGTTCAAGAGGGAGCTGCTCTACCTGAGAACAACCTCTGCTGTGCAGCAGAGAACAAGTGGCCGCTGCAAAAGGTGAGACCAAACAACCAAAAATCCCAATCACTAGGTGCAGCCAACACTCACTCTATCCCACACTGCACCAGAATATGTGGATCCCAGATTAGCCTCTTCAACCACCAGAGGATCCACTGATAGACACCCCATTAGGAGAACATCATACTCGCCTTGAGTGATCGCTCTACTACTGGTGAAAAAGATGAATAATGAGCTCGTTCTCATGGGTTCATAGGCCATTCAGAAATTTGATGGAGGATGGGAAGAAGCTGTTCCTAAGACATCAGGTGTGGGTCTTCAGGCTCCTGTGCCTCTTCCCTGCTGGTAGTGATGTGAAATAGGCATATCCCACGAAGGTGAGGATGCCATTTTCTTGAGGATGTCCTTAATGGTAGTGAGGGTTGTGCCTAATTGGATCTGGTAAAGCCTACACCCTGTGCAGTCTCTTGTGCTTTGGAGGCTCCAAGGATTCTAATGAAGATGCTAGAGGATACAAGGCATACAGACTCATCAACCCCAGTCTTAAACAATGTGCTGTAATCTTCAGTCAGCACCATACTCATCAAAAAGTCAGGTGGAAGAAGGGTTGTGCAAGTGAGAGAAGAATGGAGTCTTGGTGAAACAAGCCAAACTGACCAGGCAACTCCAAGGCTGTAGTACCTAAGGTTGGCAGAATTTTTTTATTCCAAATAAAGTGATCCTCAACCAGCCAATGAATATTGTCAGTTCAAGATCCTTTGGCAGAGTCGGTGGAAGCCAAGCTCTTCATCTGGTTCGATGCCACTCAAGTACATTCAGTTATATATAGAGAGAGGGAGGTGGGGTCAGTGATACCTCAGCATAAATATGCAATATGTTGCACTTGTATGCCATGTAAAGTGATGGAGATAAGTCATTCCTGAAAGTCTTCCAGTCAACAATTGACAAGATCCTGAAAAACACGAACCGTTAACTCTGTAATCAGGGCATCTGCCTCTTTGCCATTAATACTTAGGAAGTCAATCTGCTCATTTTTGAAATGGTTCTCAAAAGACCACATCGCTGTAACATAAAAGTTAAACAATGCGAATGTGTTTAATTTGAACCTGGTGGTGGATTCTAACCTGCCAAGATGACGGCACTATTTGGTAAATGTGTTCCAAAGCATTCATCCAGGCATCATAAAGAATTAAGATGTTGACAGCAAGACCATGATCTCTGCCTCTTAGCTAGTGTCCAATGACTTTCCAGTGACAGCTGCAGACATTATTGGAGCAATACAGAAAGATACTCTTCCAAAATAAGTTTATTAGCATCATCTAAAAGACTGAATCAATTCAGATGAATCCAAGCGTGGATATTCAATTACTTTACACAAATAAATAATTAAGGATGTCTGTAGTGGGGCACCAAATTATTGTTCTCAATGTACTGACATTATGAATCATGGGTGAATGACATTCAGAATATATCAACATTAAATATGAAGGCTATTGCCAGAAGCATTGTGTATTAGCCAAGCGTTGGCAACAATCTAAAAGACTTAGTATCATTGTAGAACATCTGTGAAGAATGTAGAGTGAACTGACCTACTGACTCTTCCACTGAGATTGGCTGAGACCAGAGCTAAAGGTCATTGGCTAAGGGTGAAAGGTGAAATGCTTAAGAGGAACTTGAGGGGGATCTTTTACACTCAGAGGGCGCTGAGAGTGTGGAATGAGCTGACAATGGAAGTGGTGGATGGAGGTTTGATTTCAACATTTAAGAGAAGTTTGAATAACTACTTGTATGGGAGGCATATGGGAGGTCTGTAGTCCAGGTGCAGGGTGATGGGACTAGGCAGTATGATAGCTCAGTGCAGACCAGATCAGCCAAAGGGTCTTCTTCTGTGCTGTAGTGTTCTACGACTATCACTCTGAAACTTTTACAGGCATGGCAGTGTTCAATATGGCCCCATTACTGAGTCCATGTTGACTGATGCCAGAAAGGCAAACAGCTTTATTTATGCCCCTGCTGAGTGGATTGAAGAGTCGTGCAGGATCACACTGTCAGGCACCTCCCAGTCTCCCCCCAGTTAGCAGGAATCACCTACCACTCATCAGCTGCCACCCATTTTAAACCGGCTTTCATCCACGGCACCCATTCACCCAACACACCAGCCAGCCACAGTCAGTTGATCCTAGCTTTCAGATACCTTGTTGCCCGTGATGCTTAGTATCTCTTCTTTCTCGTTCTGTGGCTGTCTGTGGCTTGTTATTTTTGCAGTCTATCGTTAAAGTCATCATCGTCACTGAATTGTCTCTGCCGCTTTGCTTTTGGGTCAAGCCTCCCCCACATCTCCTGACAGGATGAGTAGTCTAGATTTGCGGCCTCAGCGGCCGTCAAAGGTTTGGGGAGGGCAATGAAGTGGGTCACCTTGGAGAATCAGTCCACCACTGTCATGATCACCGTGGCACCATCGGAAGGTAGTAAACCCATGAAGAAATGACAATGGGCATCGAGGGACTGGGCAAGAGCCCAGAGGGCCACGGGTAGGAGGGATTAAACATTGAGTGCAAACAGCAATGACCTGACATACACCTGCAATTATGGTGGGCCACCAGAACCATCAAAACAGAAAATCCAGGTTCCATTGTGCCCTTGGATGGCCAAAAAGGAGTGAGCAGAAAGCCCACTGGAATGCCTCAGAGCACATAGCCATTGACACATACATGCGGTTGTTAGGGGTGTCGGCTGGAGCAGGCTCGTGTTGTAGGGCCTGGCGGATCTGGTTCTCAAGGTCCCAGACAAGAGGAATAAGGATCTGCAAGGATGCAGTGATGAGCTGGGGCTTGATCTCCATTTCAGCTGTGTCAAATTGTCGTGACAGGGCGTCCACCTTAGTATTCGTGGGGCTGGTTTAATAAGAAATGCTGGAGCTGAATTACTCAAAAAACAGGGCCCAGCCAGGTTGATGTGAGTTGTGCTGGTGGGTCTGTTGTATGGATGTGAGGTTCTGCTGGTCAGTCAGACCAAGAAGGGCTCAGTGGCTCCCATCAACCAATGTCTCCATTCCTCCAATGCCAATTTAATGATGAGTAGCTCACTGGCTCCTACTCCATAACAAACTGGTGTGAGAAGAATGCACAGGGTTGTGTCTTCCCGTTCGATCCTCACCGGGAGAAGATGGCTCCAGTGCCCACATCAGATGCATCCACCTCTACCACAAACGGTCGGGAGGTGGTCAGGTGCCAGCCATAGTGGAGGTGAGGGTGTCCTGTCAGGTCTGCACAGGCAGGCACCACCCAGCTAACAGGAATCACCTGCCACTCATTTCCTACTCATCACCTGCAGCCTATTTAAACCCAGTTCTCATCAACAGTCCTTATCCGCTCATCGAACCAGCCAGTCTCAACCAGTAGATCATAGCCTTCAGTTACCTTGTTGCCTGCGGTGTTAAGTATCTCCTCTCTCGTTCTGTAGCCCCACGTTGCTTGTTACATTTGCAGTCTATTATTAGTTATTGTTCATCACTGAAGCGTCTCTATTGCTCTTTTTTTGGGCCAAGCCTCCTCAACATTTCCCGACACCCTCATGTTTTTGCAGCCTTCGTACTCTTGAACATTTGGACTCAATTAAAAAAGTTCAAACCACTTGATTTTGGTTTGAATGATTCATGGGTATCAAGGATGCCCATACATTCCAGCTTCTAATGGGGCGGCTGACATGACGGCAATCATCCATAAGAAAGCCTCTGAGGCATTGTATTCCTCAGGCTGTTTGCATCAAGCCCACAACCTACAGACTCAGTTTCAGGGGATCCACAAGTCATGTTCTCATTATTATTTATTTTTTATTTGCACAGTTTGTCTTCTTTTGCCTATTGGTTATTTGTCTTTATTTATGTATAATTTTTTACAAATTATATTGTATTTCATTATTGTCCTGTAAATTCCTGCAGGAAAATGAATCTCAGGGTCATAAATGGTAACATGTACTGTATATAGTTTGGCAATAAGTTTACGTTGACTTTGACTTTGGCCATGACTTGAGTGAACAGATGGTTGCCAACGTGCACCCTCAGTGGATAATTGGTTTCTGATGATCCACACTGAAGACCAGAACAGGAACTCGGGCTGTCTCCTGTGCAGAAGAAGCATAGAACAGTGCAGAAGAGAAACAGCCTATCTTGTCCATGTCGAACCATTAATCTGCCTAATCCCATCAACCTATACTGGGACTAAAGCCCTCCATACCCCTCCCATCCATGTAGCTATCAAAATTTCTCTTAAATTGATCCCACATCCACCATCTGTGTTGGCAGCCCATTCCACATTCTCACCACCCTCTGAGTAAAGAAGTTCGCCCTCATGTTCCCCTTAAACATATCATTCCATAACTGGAACTGAAGGGGGGAAATATCCTAGCAGGAAGATTTATTAGTGCTGTCTTTGTGGGGTTAAACTGTAGATACAGGTGGATAGGAAGCAGAGTACCAGAACAGGTAATGGAATGGCTGTGAATTGTTTAGCCTGCATACAAAGTCAGGAATTAAATGGTTAAGAATTATGGGACTAATGTTCTGAACTGCATATATTTCAATACAAGGAGTATTGTAGAAAAGGCGGATGAGCTTAGGACATGGATCAGCACTTGGAATTGTGACTTTGTAGCCATTAGTGAGACTTGGTTGCAGGAGGGGCAGGACTGGCAGCTCATTGTTTCATTGTTCTAGAGGTGATAGAGTGGGAAGGATTAAAGGGGGGCAGTGGCATTACTAGCCAGTGAAGAAAATGTCACAGCAGTGCTCAGTCAGGACAGACTGAGGAGCTTATCTAGTGAGGCTCTTTGTGAGAACTGAGGAATAAGAAATGTATGACCATGTTAACGGGATTATATTAGATCACTTAACAATCCACGGGATCTAAAGGAGCAGATTTGTAGCAAGGTCATAGCCTCAAGATTCGGGGGAGTAGATTTAGGATGGAGATGAAGAGGAACTGCTTTTCCCAGAGGGTGGTGAATCTGTGGAATTCTCTGCCCAATGAAGCAGGGGAGTATTCATATTTAAGACAAGGTTGGATAGATCTTTATGCAGTAGAGGAATTAAGGGTTATGGGGAAAAGGCAGGTAGGTGGAGATGAGATCAGCCTTGATCTTATTGAATGGAGGAGCAGGTTCGATGAGCCAAATGGCCTTCTTCTGCTCCTATTTCTTATGTTTTTATGTTTAGATCGCAGGCTGTTGCAAGGTTGTGAAAGTAGGACACATAAAACGCTCAGCAGGCCAGGCAGCATCTACGGAAAGAAGTAAACAGTTTATGTTTTTGGCCGAAACCCTTCATCAGGACTGACGCAAGGATTGCAAAGTTGTGATAGTAGGTGATTTTAACTTTCCACATATTGACTGGGACTCTGATACAGTGAAAGGGCTGGATGGGAAAGAGGTTGTCAAATGTGTTCAAGAAAGTTTCCTTAATCAGTACAATGAAGTCCCAACTAGAGTGTGATACTAGATCTCCTATAGGGAATGAGAGAGGGCAGGTTTTATGACAAAGTGGGAGGCCTTCAATAGTGAAATTTTATGAGTACGGACTTTGTATGTTCCTGTCAGAATAAAAGGCAAGGATAACAGCTTTAGGGAACCTTGGTATCCTTGAGATATTGAGGCCCTGCTTAAGAAAAAGAAGGAGGTGCACAACAGGTATAGGCAGGTAGGAACAAATGAGTTATTTGAGGAGAATAAGAAATGCAGAAGAACACTTAAGGAGAAAATCAGGAAGGCTAAAAGACATGAGGTCCCTTTAGCGATAAGATGAAGGAGAACCTTAAGGGCTTCTACAGCTATATTAAGAGCAAAAGGATTGCAAAGTATGAAATTGGTCTTCTGACGGTCATCGTGATAATCTATGCATGGAGTTGAAAGAGATGGGAGAGATATTAAATGGATATTTTGCATCTGCATTTACTCAGTAGATGGACAGAGTCTATAGATTTGAGGCAAAGCAGCAAAGAGGTTCTGAACCCTATACAAATTACAGAGGAGAAGTTGTTGCTGTCGTGAGAATGATAAGTCCCCAGGACCTGACAATGTGTTCCCTCAGACCCTGTGGGAGGCAAGTAAAGAAACTGCAGGTGCCCTAGCAGAGATAGTTAAAACATTTGTAGCCATGGGAGAGGTACCAGAGGATTGGAGGATAGCTAACATTATTCCAAGGATCCAAAAATAAGCCAGGAAATTAAGGGCTGGTGAGCCTGACATCAATAGTAAGAAGGTTATTGGAAGGTATTCTAAGGGACTGGATATATGAGTATTTGGATAGACTGCAACCAACTGAGATAATCAACTTGGGTTTGAAAGTGATAAGTCATGTCCAACAAACTTTATAGAGTTTTTTGAGGAAGTTAGCAGGAAAGTTGTTGAAGGCAAGGCATTTGATGTTGCCTACATGGACTTTAACAAGTCCTTTGTCAAGGTTCCCCATGGGAGGTTGTTCAAGAAGGTTCAGTTGCTTGGTATTCAGGATGAGTTGGTAAATTTAATTAGACATTGGCTTTGTAGAAGAAGACAGAGAATGGTTGCACAAGGTTGCTTCATTGACTGAAGGCCTGTGACAAGTCTTGTGCCACAGAGATTGGTGCTG